>NC_043965.1:3110577-3121246 GCF_902148855.1 Sphaeramia orbicularis | reverse complement strand
CCCCCCCCCCCCCCCCCGGACGGAGCACATCCTCATTGTGCCGGGGCCTCATTCGTCACAGAAGTGGCTCTTTTGTCCTCTTTTCATGTCACCCTCAGCCTTTTAAGTCAGGTTGAAATTACACCTGTCACTTCATACACGTCTGCTCATTCTGTCTCCTCTGTCCGGCCCGAACGATGTTACAGAAGATCCACAGCATGAACACAGCTCAGCTTTGCAGTCTGTGTGGGGTCCCTGATGCCCCCCCCACAGCTCATCTTATTTTAGTCCAGAGGCTAAGCTTATAATATGTGGACAAAAGTATGTGGACACGTTGCCTGTATCATCAATCAATCAATTTTATTTATATAGCACCAAATCATAACAAAGTTATCTCATGACACTTTACATATGGAGTTGGTCTAAACCAGACTCTGAGCCAATTTACAGAAACCCAAGAGAATCCTTCAGGAGCAAACACTGTATGTATCCTTATTTGTTGTACATATTTCTCATCTGTAGTATAGAGTTTGCTTTCTGTATATTCCAGTAGTTTTTGTAGTATTTTAGCAGTATTAGGTCCAATATGTTAGTATTACTATTATTATATTATTATTGTTATTATTATTATTATTATTATTATTATGAGAAAAAAGTCTGAATTCTAACTGTTTTAAATAGTTGTTTTTTTTTCATTGTTCTGAGATTAAAGTCAGAATTCTGAGGAAAAAAAGTCTGAATTCTGACTATTTTCTCAGAATTCTGACTTTTTTTCTGATTAATAATAAAAATAAATATATTGGAACTTAATTTAAAGTTTTTTTTCCAGTGTCCCTAATCCTCTTCCGTATTTTTCAGTGTTTTAGAATAGAATAGAATAGAATTTACTTTATTTGCCATTTGCACAGATACATCACAGTATAGGTACATTGGAATTCTTGTGCGTTTCCCTGAGTCACGTAGTTAGAAAAAGACATGAATTAAACATAAACAAAATATAAACACAACAAAACATATGAAAACAGTTATTGCACAAACACAAATACACATTTGTAAAATAGAATGATGATCAGAAAAAAAGTAACAAAAGAGTGCTGAAGGGTAAAAACAAAACACATTTTGTGTGATATTTTTTAATACACTCCTTTTTTGCACCAATTGTTTTTGCTGCTAAATGAATTTCATTTTTCCTGTGACAGTAAAAATGTATTCTATTCTATTCTATTCTATTCTATTCCAAATTATCATTTCATTTATTCAATTGTTGAATCTTCAGTTCTAATAGAAAACAAGAAAAGCACTCAGAGAGCGCAGACCTCTGCCAAGACGATCAACATTTCCTGAAAATTTCGTGAAAATCCGTCCCTAACTTTTTGAGTTATCTTACTAACAACAAACAAACAAACACGCACACACAAAGCAAAGCAGCGATCACAATACCTCCGGTCGAGGTAACAATCTAACAACCTAAACTGTGAACATAGTAAAATACATATATATATATATATATATATATATATATATGATATATATTATATATATATATATATATATTATAATATATATATAGAATATATATATATGTATATATATATATATGTATATATATATGTATATATATATATATATATATCTATATATAATATATATATGTATATATATGTATATATATGTATGTGTATGTAATGGAAAAAAAAAATCCAGATTAAATTTTTTAGCCGTATCGCCTACAGGTGGATTCCAGTGTGTCTCAATCTGTGTGAAACTACAAAATATAAAACTAACACTGAAAAGTCAGTTCTTAAATCTATAAAACATTTCATGTAAAATCAGTTTTATTTTGTACTGAGGAATGTTGAACAAAAAGAAACACCTGAATTCAACGTGTCCACATACTTTTGTCCACATAGTGTATTTTGCATTGAACGAACCGCTCAGATTCTCTCCTTCCATAGTTTTATTTATTTATTTTTTGATCTTGCAGAAGGAGTCCTTAAGTGTCTGTGTGATCTGCTGAACTGGTAAAGCCGTCAGAGCCTTGCCTCGGTGTGCTTTTACTTTTCCCGACCCTGTTGCGAAAGCGTCTTCGTTGCCAAAAGTCACACACAAACAAAAGCTGCACCTGGGCAGCTTTGGCTTTATTTGCACTGGGTAAGAAGTTAAGTTTTTATCAAATCCAGGTCACACCTGCGCAGGATGCCTGAGGGCGTCCATTGTTGGGGTGGTTCCCATCTGAAACTGAAGGTGTGCTGACCCCGCCCACCCCGCGCCCTGTTTGTTTCCACTTGTTTGTGGAGAGGCTCTCATGCCATCGTCGTGCAGTTGCAACATATCAGACGAACGTTCGGCTGACGAATGGCACGGTTTGACGAAGCAGCCGTCTGCTTGGTTTACTGAGCTCCTGCCAAATCGGTCATGAATACACACGGATACACTGATTACAGGGATAAACCCAAACCACAGAGGAACATTATTCATGCATGTGTAATAATAATGATAATGGAATAATCTACCACCTGAACTTCAATCAACAACTACTTTATCATTATTTAAAAAGCATCTGGAAAGGACTGTAATTTACAAAAAACTGTAAGGCTGTATATCATTTGATTTGTATTTCTGTTGTTTTGACTTTTGATTATTATTTCAGTTATGTCACATTTTTAATTCTTTCCGGGAGGTATTTACATTAGCCTTTTTTGGCTTCTATCCTTTCCTGCACCATGGTGTTACTTGCGTGACAATTGTTTTTTAATTTTTTCTCTTGCTGTTTGTGATGTGCGAATAAAAATAAAAAAGATAGATAGATAGAAGATAGATAGATAGAAAGATAGATAGATAGATAGATAGATAGATAGATAGATAGATAGATAGATAGATAGATAGATAGATAGATAGATAGATAGATAGATAGATAGATAGATAGATAGAAAATGTACAAAAATATGGAACAAAATAATAATAAACAAAATTAATAGAAATTGACAAATAATGGAAAATATGTCAGCTTGATCGATAATGAATTAAAAATGTATATAAAAAAAAAGACAAGTGATGGTACCCTGGTACAATGGAGAAAACAAACGTCAACAAAAAATAAGCTGCAAAATTAACAAAAAATGAACAAAATTTAAAATAGGCAACAAAATGAACATGAAAAAGTAAAATGAATGGAACTAAAGTAGAAATTATAATAACAATAATAATGATGATGATGATGATGAGATAATAATAATAATAATAATAATAATAATAATAATAGTTTTTTAATTTTTCTCTTGCTGTCTATGATGTGCAAATAAATAATAAATAAAATATTAGGATTTATTTACCTTATTTATGATCATTTATTACCCATATATGTCCTTATATGTGGTATATGTTTCGTTTATCTGTAGTTAAGAGTTAGCTTTTTTTGTATATTTCACTGGCATTTAGTAGTATTTAGTAGTATTTGTATATTTTAGTGTTTTCTTAGTAGTATTAGTAGTAGTGGTAGTTTATTCGGTCAATTGTTCATTTGGATAAATTGTACAAAATCTTGTAAAATGAGCAAAATACTTTCAAAAATAAAGATAAAGTCAACCAAAAAAACATGAAATATGGCATAAAACTGAACAAATCCTTCTAAGGTGAGAAGAAATGAGCAAAATACTTGAAAAATTAGCAGAGTTCATCATTTTATCCCATCCAGAACCCTGTATTTATTCAGTTTACCCTCAAAAACCAAAACCATCTACTGATCTAAACTGTTAATACCTGTTGATCCACTAATCCGATCAATACATGGAAATAATTGGAGTAAAATACAGTTCTTCATCTTTTCATGGTCATCAGATATGACCATATTTGGACGTTCAGAGGCTCCCTAGTTACCATGGAAACACCGTCATCTTCTACAACATTGATTCACCAGTAAAACCCATGGAGTTGGATCAGTGACAGTGGATGGACACACTGGGTTTATGTTCAGTTAATGAGAGATTTGACTGAAAAAAGTCACTTTTTCTTCAGTTTTCTGTGCTTTTGACATGATAATCCTCCACTTTAATCTGAGTTTTAATGAACATCTACATGATCAGTGAATTAAATATAGGAAAATACCTGATGTTCACTGAAAAAACACTAAATACAGAGGATTATGTCTTTATACACTGTAATAAATCACTTAAATAAACTTAAATAAAGAAAAAGCATATTTTGGAAGTGCCAAAAGTAACATTGGGTCTTTATGGGTTAGACTGAGAAACAAACTGAAACAAATGCAATGTGGATAATGTTATATAATCACTTAAGGAAGGTTAAATAGAGAGAAAAATTTCATTTGGGAACTGCCACAAAAGTAACACTGGGTCTTTGTGGGTTAATCCAGTGCTTTCCAACCTTTTTTTACTCCTGACCCCATTTTAACATCATAAATTTCTGAAATGGAAACATGTTCTTGCTAAAATTAATTTGTTTTTGATCATGTAATATTTTGCTATACTATGTTGTGAATGAGCATTAATTTTAGAGGACATTTACTCTGTATAATGTATATTATTGTGGACAGAGGCAGTAAATCCAGGTGTAGATTACTGCACAAAGGGAGAATTGGATTTTCCTTGGTCAGGATATGTCCAGTCAGTCCAGCTGTGATTTACAAGGAGGACAATTAATACTGAACAAACAAGAACTGAAACGATGAATTATGAAAGAGCTGCAGCATCTGAAACTGACCACAATGAACATTTGACAGATAAACAGAACCACAGTGCTGCAGTTTCACACTCACAGTTTGTCATGTCTTTGTGGATTAGGATTGTCTCTGTCAACTCACCGTTATTTTATTAGTAAGTTTTATTTTTATCAATTACTAGAAATTTCAAGCGACCTCATTTGAATTCCAGGCGACCCCATGTGGGGTCCCGACCCCAAGGTTGAAAAACACTGCTTTACAGAATTAGTTGGATACATCAGATATAAGAACATAACAAGGATAAAGACCATTTCACCATAATTAAATACTCAGGGCTTTGAATGCATTAGTTTTCCCTCTGGATTATTCTCAGCGCTTTATTTTTACTTTGACCCCGGTAAATGATATGTAAGATAAGATAAGTTAAGATAAGATAAGATTCCTTTATTGATCCTACAATGGGGAAATTCACAGTGTTGTCAGCAGCAAAATATACACATAAATACACATACACGTAAACAAAAACAGTCATATAAATTTGAGTAAAAAGTGTTTAAAAGGAGAGTGCAAATACGGTTTGATATGAATGTAGTGCAATGGTTATAAATATAAAAATATAAATACAGATTTGAATATATACAGATTTGGACAGGTGCGGTTTAAGATTTATAAATATAGTGCTTATATATATGTATAAGCCTCCCAAAATTTTTCTTAATTTTTATCAATTACTAGAAATTTCAGGTGACCTCATTTGAATTCCAGGCGACCCCACGTGGGGTCCCGACCCCGAGGTTGAAAAACACTGCCTTCTTTATGGGTTAAACTTGTAGTGTTGATAGTTTTTGTCATTATTGCACAAAAATGCCATCCTTACTTCCCATCAACTTGTACTTCCAGTGGTCTGAGAGGAGTTAATAACTTCTGTGGATGTTTTCAAGCTGTAGAAAACCTACTGTTGGATAATCCCTGGTATGTCATGAAGGCAGGGGTGTTAAATATGTGACTGACAGCTGTAACCACCAATCAGTGATCAGATTTAGTCAAGACGACCCTGTGGAAAAGTGAACAGAACCACAGTGCTGCAGTTTCACACTCACAGTTTGTCATGTCTGTTATGGACTAGGATTGTCTCTGTCAACTGAACATATTTTTTATTATTCATTCATTCATTTTCTGAACCCGCTTTATCCTCACTAGGGTCACGGGGGTCTCTTGGAGCCTATCCCAGCTACATAGGGGTGAAGTCGGGGTACACCCTGGACAAGTCACAAGTTCATCGCAGGGCTGAACATATAGAGACAAACATCACTGTCACATTCACCTATGGGCAATTTAGATTAACCAATTAACCAATCAGTGCATGTGTTTGGATGGGGGAGGAGCCAGAGTACCCGGAGAGAACCCACGCAGACATGGGGAGAACATGCAAACTCCACACAGAAAGGTCCCACCCCCCGTCGACTGGTGTTGGAATCGAACCCAGGACCTTCTTGCTGTGAGGCACCAGTGCTAACCACTGCACCACTGCACCGCCTATTTTTTATTTATTATTTATTTATATTTATTTTTTTTATTTTTATCAATAACTATAAATTTCAGGCGACCCCATTTGAATTCCAGGCGACCCCATGTGGGGTCCCGACCCCAAGGTTGAAAAACACTGGGTTCATCTATCCTTTGTCCTTTTTGGCAGCAGTGAAATGTCTAAAATCGGTCATTTGGCATAAATTCAACCCATCATGAAGTTTCCTTCAGGTAGCTCCTTTAAAACTCTGCTCTTAGGAGTGGATAACAGAAACGACCTGCCCTACAACATGACCGACGGAGATTCGTCTTCATCAAATAACACTTCAGTCACTTTTATTTGGTCACGACCGATATGTTTCAATAACTAAAGAACCTTGAAAGTCATATTTGCTGCACTTAAGAGGCAACTGAATATGTTTGGGAGTTTATCGGTGAAGGCCATCACTCACTCAGACGAACAAGAGGAAACTTCAGTAACACAATGCATCTGGCAGAAGGAAGGCCTCCGCAGGAAGAATGAACCGTCGTGTTTACCTCCAGATCAGACCAGAAGTCAGCACGAGTCAGGCCGGTCCGGTTCCATCTGAGCAGAACCCGACAGATCTGTGCACACCAGGTCCACTTTTTATGTTACATCCAAGAACCAGTGCCCAGTTATTCAAAAGGCTTTCCACAAAGGTGTGAATCATGGTGTCGAGAACTCTAAAGAGCCTGAAGCCATGAAAAAAAAAACAAAAAACCAAGTCATCAAAGCTGAAAAGGAGGAAAACTGATCCCATGTTTGTGGTTCTCACAGACGGAAGGTGATTTCAACGTTTACAACAGGTTAAATCTGACAGAGGACAAACGTTTTGTAGGAGAACACCTCAAATCACAGGATTTTAGAAAACGCTCCGTCTGATCATCTCTGATTTACTTCATACTTGGAGAAAATAACATTATTAGTTTTTGTAATACTCGTATGTTCATTAGGTTTTCAGATACCAGGGCTGTGAAACCTGAAAACTGTGGGACTGTAAAACAGAGCGCTAAAAAAGCATGAAGTGGAAGATGTCTGCACTTTAACTTTTCATGATCGATGCATGAAATGTTCAGATGTGTTTGACTTCTGCAAAAGAAAATCCACAGTTGCATATTTGAAAAATCACAGCGAGATGATACTGGTTAAAGGTTAAAGGTTAAAAGTCATATTATATCTTCAACCTAAGAAAGATCAGGCCATACCTAACCGAACAGGCCACCCAGCTCCTGGTGCAGACTATGGTTATCTCCGTCTTGAACTACTGCAATGCTCTTCTAACGGTCCTCCCAGCTTGTGTTTGTCAAACCACTACAGATGGTCCAGAATGCAGCAGCGCGTATGGTCTTCAATCAGCCTAAAAGGGCACATGTCAACCCCCTTACTCATGAGTTACACGGCTACCCATAGCTGCCCGCATCAAATTCAAATCTTTAATCCTAGCCTACAAAATCTCCGTGGGTCCTGCTCCTGTCTACTTAGGTGCACTAATAAAAGCTTATGTCGACCCACGAACAATCCGCTCGTCATGGGCAACGTAGTCTGGTGGTCCCCAGACCTTGTACAAGACAATCCAGGCTCTTTTCATGGGTCGTTCCACGTTGGTGGAACGCTCTACCAAGTGCTACAAGAACAGAGTCATCCCTGCCTATCTTCAGAAGCTCCTGAAGACCCAGCTCTTCCGAGAGCACCTCCTATCCTAGCACTTTCAAACATTCCATTTTAAATATTCTAATAGGTTTTTCCCAGGACACCACAGATTTCTTTCACGATTATCTCTGGACCTGCTGCGGTGGTCCGGCTCTTCCCTGCCTCATCGTCACCACTCACTTATCCTCAACCCGCCCTCCATGTGTTCTCCCCCTACTCCACCTTATCCCCCTCCTCACCCCTCCTCCCCAGGTCCCTATCTCTATCGCTCTCTCTTTTTCCCCCTTCTCTACTCTCTCTCTTAACCCCAACTGGTCAAGGCAGACGGCCATCTCCAGGAGTCTGGGTATGCTCGAGGTTTCTGCCTGTTAAAGGGAAGTTTTTCCTCGCCACTGTCACCAGTCACAAGTGTTTGCTCCTGGAGGATTCTGTTGGGTTTCTGTAATTGGCTTAGAGTCTGGTTTGGACCAACTCTATATATAAATGTCAAGAGATAACTTTCTTGTGATCTGGCGCTATATAAATAAAATTTTGATTGATTGAGTGATTTAATGGTTTTCCCCTGTAAGCGCTTTGGAAAAAAGCGTCTGCCAATGCGTAACATAACCCTAACCATAACCATCTCTGCATTTCACCATTCTAATACACCACAGTACTGTATTAGCAGTAGCATATAGCTTTAGCATCTTACTACACAAACAAGACCTAGCATTAGCATCTTATACACACAGTACATTGTATTAGCATTAGCAGTTAGCTTTAGCATCTTGGTACACAAACAGTACCTAGCATTAGCATTCTTGTACATACAGTACCTTGTATTAGCGAAGCAATTGACATTAGCATCTTAATGCACACACAGTACTAGCAATAGCATTAGCATTCTTCTACACACAGTACTTTGTATGATCAGTAGCATTCTAGTACACACACAGTACCTGCTTAGCATTGTTATACACACGTACTTGTATTATCAGTAGCATTCTAGTAAATACACAGTACCTGGCATTAGAATGGAGTACACACACAGTACCTGGCATAACATTCTTATACACACAGTACTTTGTATTATCGGTAGCATTCCAGTACACTTACAGTACCTGGCTTTAGCATTCTTATACACACAGTACCTTGTATTAACATTAGCATATTAATACACACACACACACACACACACACAGTACCTAGCATTAGCAATAGCATTAGCATTCTTAAACACACAGTTCTTTGTATTATCATTAGCATTCTAGTACACACAGTACCTTGCTTTAGCATTCTTATGCACACAGTACCTGGTATTAGCATTAGCATCTTAATGTACACAGTACCTAGCATTAGCAATAGCATTAGCATTTATATGCACACAGTACTTTGTATTATCAGTTGCATTATTGTACACACACAGTACCTAGCATTAGCATTCTTCTACACACAGTACCTTATATTAGCATTAGCAATTAGCTTGAGCATCTTAATACAAACACAGTCCTGAGCCGTTTGTGTGACACCCCTGATCTATCAACATCTGCAGATGAACCAAAACAGCTAATAACGGACTAAATATCCCACATGCATCAAATAAAGTGCAAACTGAGTGAAATGCTGCACAAATAAAATGACCGAACTACCGCTGAAACTCACTGATAAGGATTTTTATACTGATATTTGCGTGTTTTATTCAGGTTTTGTTAAACCGACAGCGCTATTGGAGCAGAGCAGCGGTTCGTCCCTGCGTTCGCCGTTGGGTTGGACTAATTGCCTGTTCAGAAGTGTTTTTCAGTCTCCCACCCTTTCAGTGGTGGAATTCGGCCGGTTGGCCTGCGCTGCGTGTCTCATGCCCAGAGGGGACATCCTGCATAAAGGACGTGTTTGTCTTTGGTCTGTGGACCCAGCCAGTTGTGTATTGATAAGCTCCTGTCGCTATAGATAATAAGGTGGTCAGTCATGCAGCCCAGAGATCAAGTATAGCATTGAAATTAAAGAGGAATTCCCAGCCCTATTGCATTACAGGCCATGTGTGTGTGTGTGTGTCGGCTGCCCGCTGCCTTTGTCCCTGTCATGGGCAGTAAAAATAACAATGGCAAGTTTGATTTCAAAGCAGCAGGACCAAGGTGGACCAAGGCCTTTACAAAGCACCGGTCCTGCAGGGCTATCGGATGACCTGGACTTGAATGGTGTCACCCAGTTGAGGAGAGGTGGGGATATAAGGCCCCGACAGTTTACCATCGATCAAGTCCACAAAAAAAGGACGTTCTGTCTGCAAAAGCAAACCGACCGGGATATGTGAGGATCGCCATCAACATCTGTTTTCTGTCCTTGTTTTGGTTTCTGTAAGAGTGATTTCCCCTGATATGCATGATAATATCCCTTCAAAGTAACATTTACACATTAAATATGTATTTCCTATTATTAATTTGTTTTTTTAAGAGTATTTCCTTCTGATATATTTGAAAATATTTCTTAAAGTAACATTTACACATTACATATATGCTTCCTATTATCGTTTTGTTTTCTTTAGGAATATGTCATATATATATATAATATATACATATATACATATATACATATATATAATATATATATATAGATATATATATATACTATATATATATATATATATTATATATGATAATATCCCTTAAAAGTAATGTTGCATATTAAATATCTATTTTCCTGTTATTAATTTGTTTTTTTTTTTTTGAGTATTTTCCTCCTTATATAGATGAAAATATCCCTTAAAAGTAACTTTTTACACATAAATTATCAATTTCTTCAAGAGTATTGCTTCTGATATACATGATAATATCCCTTAA
>NC_043965.1:2985577-3108077 GCF_902148855.1 Sphaeramia orbicularis | reverse complement strand
ATTGCGACATATCGCGGAACCGACGTTCTCTTCCACCCCTAATCGTGCATATTGGTCGCTATCGGACGGTGTTCCTGTGGAAGGTGCAGCTGCGATCGATGTCAGGGCTTTGACGTGCAGTACTTTCCTTGAATGAGTGGATAATTAGTGGGTGAAGTAACTCCAGCCAAATGCAGTGAGAAGCTGAACATGCCATGGGCCATTTGGACGGTGTTTCAGGCAGGATGAAAGCTCTGTTTACCCCTCAAATCAAACTGCACCGAATATTTCAGAGCTATCCCAGTGGAGTGGCAACAAGGAAAAGCCCAAACCTTCCTGCAGGCCGTGAAGTTTCTGACTCGTGTTCTGAGTATAATCTGAAACAAGGAGGACAAAGAAAGGCAGAAGGATTATAAGGGATCTGTCTGTTTTATTCCAAGAAAAAGGGAAAAATCAAAAAAGGTCACAAAAACTAGGGTAACAGTTAAAGCGTTCTTTGCCTCTCTATCCAATATTAGAGACAGTTTCAATATGAACTAAACCAGCGGTATAGTCCAGGGTACACAGTACTGCGTAGACCAACTTCTAAGCCCCCCAAAGGACCTTCGAGAACAGACGACCATTTTTTTCCCTCTCAGATGGTGTCGCCATGACCCGCCCTACTCTGCCTCTAATTGGCTAGCACTCGCTGCTTTCACTGATTAGATTGGTTAACTTTAGGCATGAGGACTGATGAGCCAATCAGAGGCAGAGTAGGGCGGGTCATGCCGAGAAAAACTATTGCTAACTAGCGCTTTCCCACCTCTGGAACCTGATTGGACACTTCAGGTGCCAGTTCCGCCCCAAATGATTGACAGGTCACTGCACATCTCATTGAAAGATGTGCGATTATTGGAGATGTGATGGAGAAATGCAAAATAAATGTATTAAAGTGAGCGACACATATCGAGAGAGCCTACTTTAATGGAATCCATAATTCTGAGGTAAGTTTTAAGGTGTTTTTAACACTAGTTTTAAACTACCGGACATATGACTGCACTTTTAGAGGAGAGATGGTGTCGCCACTAGTAAACTGTGTGAGTAGGCTATGTTATGAAAGGCTAACATAGGAAAGGCTGATGTTATGAAAGGCTAACGTTTTGAAGGCTAACGTTATGAAAGGCTATCGTCATGAAAGGCTAACGTTATGAAGGCTAATGTTGTGAAAGGCTAATGTTATGAAAGGCTAACGTTATGAAAGGCTAACATTACGAAAGGCTAACGTTATGAAAGGCTAATGCTATTATTTATAATAGTGAACAAATACTTGATGGATTTTTGAGTAAACTAAATCGAGTAGTCTGACATGTCAGGGCGTTTTTCTGGACTACTTTTTTATAGTTATATGTTGTTGTTCTTAGCCCACTTTGCCACCCTTTGTTATCACTGTTTTTACTTAATTATTTACTTATTTAATTCCCTTGTTTTATGATTCGTGTACAACACTTTGGCCAGCTGTAAAGGTATTTAAGTGCTTTATAAATAAAGTTGGTATGGTATTTATAAATACTACGCTAAATTAATATTACAAAAAGATTACGTACAAAACTATCTTACGACCCTAATATAAAGACAAAAATGTAAAATATTTAAATGAGGCACAATATGCAAAATTATAGCTAAAGTACTTTCTAGTTCTAACACCCTGAATACAAGTGGCACACTGCTGAACGCCTGGACAAGCCCCGCTCTAATGGTTTCTTGTGCCCCCCCCCCCCCCCCCCCCCAGTGAACAGCTGCTGTTATCCAGAGACGTGGCCCAAAATGTGGACCATTTTCAGAGCAAATGAAAACAGATACACTTAATCTACTCTCTGGGATTTTTTTTTTTTTTTTAACACGTTTTTTTCAGATGCTTTAGCCGCAGCCGTCACCGTCCAAACATCCGTCAGCTTGATGGCCACTGGACCGTCTAGTGGGCAGGGTCATCGGGGGTCTTTCTCCATGGTATCAAAGGAAGTCTTGCGTTAAGCGGAGTCGTTCTGGGACGGTCCGGATGAGTTATTACAGCTCGGCATCGTCGGTCTGACTCTGAACCCGGTCCAGGGTTTATTTGGAAGCAGACTGTCGACCAGATTTGGTTATTTTGTTTTGGTGTTAGCGTAGTCGCACAGAGAATTAACATCGCCTCAAGATGGCCGTCCAAAGTCAGGTGTGGACTCAGACTGAGAACAGAATAGAATAGAATAGAATAGAATAGAACAAAATAGAATAGAATAGAGTAGGCTAGAATAGAATAGAATAGAACAGAATAGAGTAGGCTAGAATAGAATAGAATAGAATAGAATAAGATAGACTAGAACAGAGTAGGATAGAATAGAATGGGATAGAATAGAATAGAATAGAATAGAATAGAATAGAATAGAATAGAATAGAATAGAATAGAATAGAATAGAATAGAATAAGACAGAATAGAATAGAATAGAAAAGAATAGGGTAGGCTAGAATAGAATAGAATAGAATAAGATAGACTAGAACAGAGTAGGATAGAATAGAATAGAATAGAATAGAATAGAATAGAATAGAATAAGACAGAATAGAATAGAATAAGATAGACTAGAATAGAATAGAATTGAATAGAATAAGATAGAATAGAATAGAATAGAATAGAATAGAATAGAATAGAATAGAATAGAATAGAATAGAATAGGATGGACTAGAATAGAGTAGGATAGAATAGAATGGAATAGAAAAGAAAAACGTAGAATAGAATAGAATAGAATAGAATAGAATAGAATAGAATAGAATAGAATAGAATAGAATCCACCGGTGCTACAGAAAAAAGAATAGAGCAAATGTAAAATTACAAAACCTAAATGTAAGATAAGAAAAAATAGAATATAAATGTTGCAATTTTACAAAGTAACATATGAATAGAGCCTGAGTAGAATAAAAATAAAATGAACAAAGAATGAATATCAAATTAACAGTATTAACAGTATGTGACAATATGTATATCTGTGAACCAGGTCTATATAAAATAGTATCTTTATATTTGGATAAATATTGAATGAGTATTTCATTGTTATTTCATTGTCTGGCAGAAGTTTTAGATTTTCTTCAAGTATGTAAACAGTATGTAAAAATAACACACATAGTTTAGTTTTTCACACAGTTTAATATAGATTATGATACTGTCAGACAGTTCCAAATTCACAAATACTGGATTATTTGTGGATTGTTTTAATAGTAGAGGAGCCTCAGCATGGTTGTTGTGTGTCTTCATTCTGCTGCCTACGTGTTAAACTCCTGATGGTTTTAAGGGTTTTGTTTGCGACTGCCTTTATCTACCGCTGGCCTCCTATCACTAAGTACTGATAAGAACCTGAGTCCTTTTCTTGTACGCAGTGGTTTCCTACATGATACAGATACTTTAGTACATGGTATTTATCAGGTGTTGTCACGTCTCCCTTGATGTGACATGGCAGCTCCTTTAGACGAATCGCGACTGAAATAGCTGCCAAAAAAGTGCCTGTGAAGTTGAAGTTGGTGTCATGTATTTCCTGTAACTTGATGCTCAAGCAGCGGAAACAAAAGAAAAACCTGTGACAAAGGCTATTTTAATTAAGTAAAGCATCGGAAAGTATTTTCACGCTGTATCCAGAGAGGAAATCTTATCAAAGGTGTATTCCGGGAGAGTTTTGTCAGAATGGACATGTAGTGATGTGTGATGGATCAGCTGGTCTGTTTCTTCTTCTGAATGGGTAGCCACGGAGTTGGCAACATTTGTCACATTTTCTTGAAGCTGCAGGAGCTGAGATTTTAAAAAAACCCAAATTTGGAGTGACACATCTCTATAACTGTCTTTTCTTGATCTAGATTTCATTATATGTAGATGACATCACACTGTTTCACACCAATATTGAAAAGAGAAGACACTTTTCCACAGGGTCGTCTGACTAAATCTGATCACTGATTGGTGGTTACAGCTGTCAGTCACATATTTAACACCCCTGCCTTCATGACAATACCAGGGATTATCCAGCAGTAGGTTTTCTACAGCTTGAAAACATCCACAGAAGTTATCAACTCCTCTCAGACCACTGGAAGTACAAGATGATGGGAAGTAAGGATGGCATTGTTGTGCAATAATGACAAAAACTATCAAACACTACAAGTTTAATCCATAAAGAAGATAGTGTTTTCAACCTTGGGGTCGGGACCCCACGTGGGGTCGCCTGGAATTCAAATGAGGTCACCTGAAATTTCTAGTAATTGATAAAAATTAAGAAAAACTTAGTAATAAAAATATATGGTGAGTTGACAGAGACAATCCCCAATCCATAACAGACATGACAAACTGTGAGTGTGAAACTGCAGCACTGTGGTTCTGTTTACCTGTCACATGTTCATTGTGGTCAGTTTCAGATGCTGCAGCTCTTTCATAATTCATAGTTTCAGTTCTTGTTGGTTCAGGTTTAATTGTCAGCCTTGTAAATCCAAGCTGGACTGACTGTACATATCCTGACCAAGGAAAATAAAATTCTCCCTTTGTGCAGTAATCTACACCTGGATTTACTGCCTCTGTCCATAATAATACACATTATATAGACTAAATGTCCTCTAAAATTAACGTTTATTAGCAACATAGTATAGCAAACTATTACATGATCAAAAACAAACTAATTTTAGCAAAAAAATGCCTCTCTTTTGAATGTCTGGGGTCACAAAAAATTTGTGATGTTAAAATGGGGTCATGAGTAAAAACGGTTGGGAACCACTGGGTGAGGGTTAGGGTTAGGGTTAGCAGTTAGCGATTAGTGCGATTAGCAGCTAGCGCATTGACCCGCTATCAAATGGCGTTGAATAGGGCTGGGTAAAAAAATCGATTTAATCGATCTTAGATCGATTTCATTTTAATTTTGCGTATCGATTAATAGTGGATGAGATCAATTTTTTTGAGCAGGACTGGGAGTACGCGGAAGTTGGCCGGCCCCGTCTTGCCGAACCCCTGGGGTCTTTGTCTTGCTTGCGACAGCTCTAGCACGGAAAAGACGCGGAAGAAGGGTGGGGAAAACCCCTCTGCAAGAGGTCCTCCCAGCCTCAAATGGAACCCCGCAGTGTGAAGGAACTGGCCGCCCGGAGGTTCTCCAAGGCGAGTTGCTCGTTCTTCGAATAATAACTTAGATCCATACTACCACCTAGCTGAGTATGGAGCTAGAGGAATAGTAAAGTGACAATGTCCGACCACTACCCCCACCCCCACCCCCCCCTGCTACCTGACCAACAATCATGGAGCGTGCACAACCCCCCCCCCCCACATGGCATGTGTCTGTCCCGTTCAATTATTTCAGAGCAGATTCAGCTCCTTCCTGCTGAAATGTCAGATTATTTCCTTTCTAATATCAATATTGATTCCAGTATTGATGTGTTGCATGGCTGCGGTAGTCAAATAATCAGGTTACAACCCAAAATTGTACATTGATATCACTAAATTAATCTGAATCAATCAATTAATACTGAATCGAATCGATATCGGATCGAATCAAATCGTGATTAATCATTCAGAACCTTATGAATCGAAATCAAATCGATTATGGAAATTGGCCATGATACGCCAGCCCTAGTGTTAAATAACAGACGAAAGGATGAAAATGCTTACGTATAGCACGCCAAATGCAATAAAACTGGCATCACATACAACGCGATTTCATGAAATCAGTCTGAACCTGGTGACTGTTGATACCATTAGCAGTCGTGCTAATCCAGTGTATCTCCAGCAGGGTGTGTTGTTCGTTCATTAATATGCACCGTCCCTCTCAAATCAACAAACAAATGAAATGAAGTGAGTCCAGGCCTGGTCTCTAAGGGTGCCTGTGATATGCAGCTCCTTGTCAAACTCCTCTTCAGAGTTCGGCTTGGCCGTGCTGTGATCTGAATATTTTCCTTTGACATGCCAAGGTCACAGGCTTCTCCCTGCTGGAGATATTTAATAAAAATCTCTCGCTGTGAGGTTAATATCAGCCGTATCAGCTGCAATCAAACATTATTTACACCCATGTCATCCTTTGCATTCCTTTCATTTGGACTTTTGGTGGACTCCTGAACCCTGGTGTGTTTTTCCTCTAACTCCCGTCCATGTATTGGGAAGACCTGGGGTGTATATGTAAGGGAGGGCTGAACATCTGTGTTAAATACTACCTAAAGCTTTCTGGATGGTCCCTGAAGGAATGTGCACCTGCCATGTGCAGAAGGTGTTTTTTCGAACTCCTTAAAGCTCGAAATCAACACTTTGTGTAGCAGGTCCTATAATAAACCTGCTCCACTTTGACATATAGTCTTTTGAAATGCCCTTAAATCAACAGAAATACTTCATGTAATGCGTCGTAACCGGCAATAAAACACATAAAACATCTTAGATAAAGACGTATGCCTCCGTCTGTTCATTCAATCGCATGGGAAAAAGAAGAAAAATGATGCTTTTATTGATGCAGCTGATGCAGCCATTAGTTCCTCTGTTTAGAATTCTTCTGCATCCCAACTTTCTTACATCATTGCTTTGGATTGGCCTCCAAAAACAGTGATTAGATCTTTCCAGTTTGTGTCTGGACCCCATCTACTTCCTGGCGTCCTGCAGAGGAAAAAAGATACAAGTATGGATCGACCTGGGAGACTTGTCTGGCCTGTGATGCTGCAGGTTTTAGATTCATCACTAGTGGCTTTTACATTGATCCTCAAATTACGTGAATATAACTTGTGCATAAAAATTTACCTAAGGAAAAAAATGACAATTTTGCCAAAACTCGTTTTTTGATTAAAAGTTTTTAAGGTGGTTTTTCAGGCATAGTGCAAATGGTATATCACGCAAAACTGTAATGGAAAGACCTTTTTCTGCAACTAGAGTCACATGAATAAAAAAATGGATATTGACGGACATTAACATTACGTCTTTAACTAGTTACATCACTACTTTTGCTCATATAAGGTCCAGACTTCAGACGAACATTTCTCCAGTATTTCTCCATAATTGTTTGTCAGCAGCAGCGGTTGTAGTCCAGACTGAAAATATGTCCAAACTTGGAGCCGATTACCGAAAATGTTCAGTTGTTGGTTGAACGGGACAGAGCAGCACAGCCAATAACCTGGAGGGGGCGGGGCCTGAAGTGGCTCATGTGCATTTAAAGGGCCAGCGCAAATTATCCTTTCGAAATGTGAACAATAATGAAGAACCTGGAATTTCTTTAGAAAAATAAGTGTAATTTTAACAATATTATGCCTCAGGTTACTATTCACACATGTACAACTTATAAATCACACTGGATCTATAAATATACAAAATGTAATATTAGGCAGAATATTGTTAAAACTGCACTTATTTATCTGAAAATTTTTCAGGTTACTCACATTTTTTATTAATCGATAGTTTGTAAATGTACACACTAGTCACTTTTCCATTGGCCCTCAAATTGCATAAATATAACTTGCGCATAAAAATTTGCCTAATGGAAAAAATGACAATTTCGCCAAAATTCTCGATTTGCGATTTAAGTTTTTGCACTGGCAAGAGGTGGTTTTTGATGTGGTATATCACACCAAACTCCAATGGAAAGACCTTTTTTCTGCATCTAGAATCACGTGATTAAAAAAATAAATAAATAAATGGATGTTGACAGACGTGACAACAAGCGAAGAAGAAGAAGAGTTTTAAAAGAAACATGTGTTGGTATGTGTGGACACACCAGGAAACTGAATCATTTTTTTATTTAGTACAAGATAGAGGGGTAATATATAATAACTAGAAAGCACTCGGAGAGTGCAGACCTCCACCAAGGCGGACCATCACCACCAAATTGTAACCATTTGTTCCTTGTGCCATTATCAACATTTCTTGAAAATTTCATCCAAATCTGTCCATAACTTTTTGAGTTATTTTGCTAACAGTCAAACAGACAAACCCTGATGAAAACATAATAATAACATAATGAATATATCTGTAAATCAACACCATATTTATGTTCGTCATCATGTTTATGGAATGACTTCACATGTCATCTTGCGATAATAAATAAACAAATCATCGCATTTGTGATTTAATGGAAAAACAGACATTACGCACTGCTGTTTTTTGACATTTAGTAAATATCGGTAAAGTTTTCTTATCTGATCTTATCGTCTCTTGTCTCATCTTATCTTATTGTATCTTACCTTATCTCATCTTATCTTATTTTACCTTATGTTATCTTATTTTATCTTACCTTACCTTACCTTATCTCATCTTATCTTATCTTGCCTTATCTTATTTAATCCTACCTTATCTTATCTTATTTTACCTTTTCTCATCTCATCTTATCTTATCTTACTTTATCTTGTCTTACCTTACCTTATGTTATCTTGCCTTGCCTTATCTTATCTTATCTTACCTTACCTTATCTTATCTTATCTTATCTTGTCTTATCTTATCTTATCTTACCTTTTCTTATCTTATCTTATCTTATCTTATCTTATCTTATCTTATCTTATCTTACCTTTTCTTATCTTATCTTATCTTGTCTTGTCTTGTCTTATCTTATCTTACCTTTTCTTATCTTATCTTATCTTATCTTACCTTTTCTTATCTTATCTTATCTTATCTTATCTTATCTTATCTCATCTCATCTTATCTCATCTTATCTTTTCTTCTTAAAAACCCTTTCTTAAACAGAACCACCGCTGTTTCACCCCTAGATTCGATGTTTTCCTGCAGGTTTATCTGCACATATAAACTTTTTTTTTAACGGTTCGCTAACCTCTTCACACTTGAAGTTGCTGTTGCACATTCTCGTCGAAGCGCAGAAGCTCACGAGGTAATCGTTTGGGCTAACAAGGTGTAGCCCCCCGAGTGATGAAGGAACCCATTTATGGTCAAAACACTGATACTCGATGTGGGAATTCAGCTAATGCTTATCCACTCTGCCTAACATATGGAGCACATTCTTCAGCATCGTCTTTGTTTTATCACTACACACTGGACTACTTTGGCTGTGTATTATTCCACCTGAGTAAATACTGGACACCATCTCTCCTACTTAGAGCACCGCACATGTCTCTGGCAGAGGCGTCCAGGCTTTCAGGGCCGTTCTTACCTTTGCTCGCCTTCGCTCGCCTTCGCTCTTTTGGCTCGTCCCTCGCTGACATCCAGCAGGAAGTTCAGGAGTTTGTGTTTGTGTCATTTGTATTCTGAGAAAACCAGCTGCTCACGACGGACGCTTTCACATCCAGTCAGTCATCAGCGTTTTTCTCCGTGTTACGAGCCCGAAAAGAAATGCCAGAGGATCGTAGCTCATAGTTTAAACTTTCAAGCTGCTAAAAAAACCTCGACGGGCCAAATTCTTTGCATATTTTCATGTCATTGTAATGCAGATTAACACATGTAGGAGGTTTTTCCGCCAAAGAGCGACGCAGATGGACCCGCTCCGTTTAAAAAATGCAAGTCATTTTGAGTCAGTTTATGCAAATCCAGCCGGCAGACGTGAAGCCAGATAGAGATATTTGATTAAACTCAATCAAGAACTGCCGCACCTGCTGGTATTACCTTAAAGAAATGAAACAAACAGAAAAGACACTTGACCATTAAAGACCCAGAGTTACTTATGTGTCACTTCCCAAATGAGATTTTCTCTCTAGTTGAACCTTTCTATAGTCATTCATCATGAATTATTATAATACTATTCTCTGTATTTTTCACTATAAATTGTGTATTTTCCTGTAGTTCATTTCATATATATTTAAGATTTCAAAGATTCTTGCCTTGTCTGCCTGAAGGATGCTTCAACTTCTGTCTCGTGTTTTTTCTCTTCAATGACAATCTTACGGTCCGGCTCGAAGAACACAACCAAAAAGAAAAGTAGCAAGTGGGGCAGGTGCAAAAAGTGCTTATTTTATTTACAGGTGCATGGAAGAATATAATAATAACACTGGGTTACAAACAAATGTTTTTTGCAAGTTGTTAGGTTTTTCCAACTGAATTAGGACCATTTTGCACCGCTAAATCCAAAAATGACATCTGTTTTTCTCAATCAGGTCAGGTTTTTTTGCTAATTTGATTTTGAAAAATTTGATCTTCTCACAAAATATAATAATTAATACCAAAGTAAGATTGGTAAGCACACTTTATGAAACTTGTGACTTCATTCCTGTTAGGTACAATGGTGTATTCATCGCAGATGTAGCAGAATACGTCAGGCTTATTTTTGCAAGATCTTCTAGTCGAAGCCATTTCATTCACCTGTAATATTAAAAAAAACAATCATAAATTGGCAAAAGTCAAATCTTCAGAACTCATTTATTGCAAGAAATATGAAAGAATTTTGTATCATATGATGTGAAAATGCCCATAAATGTAAGCAAAAATGTTAAAAGCCAATATGTAGCAGAGTTCAGAAAGTTGACCTGATTGAGCAAAATGAATGTGATTTTTGGGTTCAGCACCAAAATGATCCTAAATCAGCTCAGAAAACTGAAACAATAAATTTGTTGTTGACCAGTGTAATCTAAGGGTGTATTCACACCTACTTCGTTTGGTCCGTTTAAAACGGACCAGAGTTCGTTTGCTCCCTTAGTTCGGACCTTTCGGGCTGGTGTGAATAAAAACCACCAAACTCTGTTCTGGACCAAACAAGCGAGCCCAGACCCAGCTGAAGGTGGTCTGGGCGCAGTTCCATACGAACCCTGGTGTGGTTCATTTGAGGTGTGAAAGCAGCCCGGACCCGATCTGACACAGTTTTTTTTTTTACTATTGTGTAAATGGTGCATTACACTGGTCAACAACAAATTTATTGTTTCAGTTTTTTGAGCTGATTTAGGATAATTTTGGTGTGCTGAATCCAAAAATCACATTAATTTTGCTCAGTCAGGTCAACTTTCTGAACTATGCTACATATTGGCTTTTGAACATTTTTTGCTTACATTTATGGGCATTTTCACATCATGTGATACAAAATTCTTTCATATTTCTTGCAATAAACGAGTTCTGAAGATTTTACTTTTACCAATTTATGATTAATGTTTTTTTTAATATTACAGGTGAATGAAATGGCTTCGACTAGAAGATCTTACAAAATAAGCCTGACGTATTCTGCTACATCTGTGGTGAATACACCATTGTACCTAACAGGAATCAAGTCACAAGTTTCATAAAGTGTGCTTACCAATCTTATTTTGGTATTAATTATTATATTTTGTGAGAAAATCAAATTTTTCAAAATCAAATTAGCAAAAAATCCTGACCTGATTGAGAAAAACAGATGTCATTTTTGGATTTAGCGGTGCAAAATGGTCCGAATTCGGTTGAAAAAACCTAGACAACTTGCGAAAAACATTTTTTTGTAACCCAGTGTAATTAGTTCATATCACACTGTAGAAAGGCAGAGGTCAAAGGTCAAAGCCAGTATCATTTTGGTTTCTGTTCCCGGTATTTGAGCTTCAGTGTGAGTATGGGTTGGATTCAGTGCTTATGCAGAACAGTAACTTGCGGACATTTCATTTTCACAGCTCCTGTTAGATTTGTCTGTTGTGCTTGAAAAGAAAAATAATAAACGACTTCATCAGCCCCAGCAAACTGTACCTGCGATAAGGAATTCTGTCTCTGGCTAAACTGAGCGGTGATATAGGACAGATACACATAGGTCAGCAGTACGGAGCACTAATGCTTTTTGATAACAGTCTTTTCATATACTAGCACAATTCCAACTTCAGACCTGTTACGTCTTGCGTGAATAAGAGCGACAGTCACAACATGATGTGCACACATGAGCGCTGTCCTCCGTAGACGTCTGTCTGTGTCCTCGTCGTTGAGAAATGAATTCTATCGTATTGTAAACCTGACGTTGCATCAAACGCTCTTGCTGCTCAAACATTTGTGCAAACGTCTGCATCTGTAAAAACTATATCACTATGACATTAACAAAACAGCACGTAAAATTTCCATGGTTCTCTCCTTTCACTTTGGACTTTGCGCTTTAATCGACACTGCTCATTTCTGTCCAATGGCTGACCGACCTCAGCACACGTGGTTTTGTTTACAGATTTTGGTCCACTTACAAAAAGGTACAGTTTGAAAGTGAACCGCACCAAAAAAAAAAAAGAAAAAAATTATTGAATTGAATTGAATTCAAAGATTCTTTATTGTCAGTTCACTAGATGTAGAGGACAGAACAGAGATACTGTCTCTCTCACCTTGTTAATTCCATGCGTTAAAAAAAGAGGTAAAAGTAGATTAAAAGTAAATGAAAGTGTACCTGTCAGTCTATTTACAGTAGTGATGTCCCCATCTGGATTTTTTTGCTTCCGATCCGGTCCAAATTCTTTGCATATTTTCATGTCATTGTAATGCAGATTAACACATGTAGGAGGTTTTCCACCAATGAGCAACACAGATGGGCCTGCACTGTTTAAAAAAATACAAGTCATTTTGAGTCAGTTATGCAAATCCAGCCGGTAGACGTGAAGACAGATAGAGATATTTGACTAAAGTCTATCAAGAACAGCCACACCTGCTGGTATTACCTTTCATTTTTTCTCTTTTTATTCGTATTTTCTGTGGTTCACATATTTATTCACATAGAAATTCACCATTCTCATCCATTCATCTGAAAATTACAATTGAATCTCGCAGCGATACTTCTGTGACTCCACCAACAATACCAATAAAAATGATCGGTCCTTTCTCCGCCATCACATACCTTTCATTTTTCTAACAAAATGAAACAAACAGAAAAGACACTTAACCCATGAAGACCCAGAGCTACTTCTGTGGCCCTTCCCACATGAATGTTTCTCCTATTGAACCTTTCTGAAGTGATTTGTCACCATTTATTATAACATCATCCACTTTATTTTACATTTGTTTCAGTGTAAATCATGTATTTTCTTATATTTAATTTACTGATTTACACATACCAAAATAAACCCAGTTTCATGGAAAGACACAAATGGCAATGACTTCCATGTAAATATCTTAACGAACATTTAATTCTCTCTACGTTCTATTAGAATAATGTCCAGAGTCTGTGTTAAAACCCATATCCAGATGCTTTTACCTTTTGTTTATCTGCTGCTGTAAACAGGCAGAAACATCTGCCCTGGGAGGAAACCACAAACAGGAAGTGTCGCATTTTTACACAACTTTGGCCGAATTGGCTGAAATAAATAGACTAAACCGGGGGGGGGGGGGGGGGGGGGTGTCAACATCTCTGTAGTTCAGGTTCCACATTCAGCCCAATATGATCTCAACTGGGTCAGAGCAGTAAAATAATAACATAATAACCTATAAATAATGACAACTCCAAAGTTTTCCCTTTGTTTTAGTGCAAAAAAATAACATTCAATTGTGAAAATATTGACATTTACAAACTATCCAAACAAAAAAGATATGAATAACCTGAAAAAATCGCATTTCTTCAGAAAAATAAGTGCAATTTTAACAATATTATACCTCAACTTATTTATACATGTGCATTATGGATCTAAAAAGGCACAAAACATTTAAAAAGAGGTAGAATGTTGTTAAAATTACACTTAATTTTCTTTAGACATTTCAGATTGTTCATAGTTGTTCAGATTATTCACATTTTTTGTGAAAGGATCGTTTGTAATTCTAAATATTTCCATGTAATTTAACTTTTTTTTTTTTTTTTTTTTACAGTAAAACACAGAGAAAAAAATTCAATTGTCATTATTACTAGGTTGTTATGATGGTATTTTACTGGTCTGACCTACTTGAGATTGAATGGGATTGAATTTGGCTCTTGAAATAAAATGAGTGTTAATATGTTGATATTTTTTACATTTACAAACTCCTTCCAGGGGTTGGATTGGACCGTGTGACGGACTGGTTTTGGCCCCAAGGTTTTAATAGTTTTGGATTTTTCATTCTAGATTAGTTTTATTTAGTTTTGACTTTTCTTTCTCTAATTCAGTTCGTTTTAATTCGTTTTTAGAGCAGGTTTGCTAGTTTTTATTAGTTTTCATTTTTTTCTAAATGCTTAGTTTTAGTTTAGTTTTAGTATTAATTTCAGTTTTGTCGTATCTTTTATCTTCTTCTCTGTCGTCGTATTCAAATAAATCCCAGACAGGACTCTGCTGCTATCTCCCAACGTTAGTTGGGAGATAGCAGCAGAGAAACCCATGTTTCCAGGTAGAGTGGGGACCAGAAGACGACTAAACGACAAGTGACGGACTGTGAAATCTCGTATGGTGCAACTAGCTAAAATTGCTAGAGCGAAATAAATCACTTTTGTATCGATCCAACATTGACAAAGACGAAAACGAAGGGAATTTTATCCATAATTTTTATAAGTTTTAGTTAGTTTTGTAAACACACAATACAGTTTCAGTTAGTTATTGTTTTTTTTTTCTTTTAATTATAGTTTTTATTTATTTCAGTTAACGAAAATGTTTTTGCTATTCTATTTTTCGTCATTTCGCACATCCACTCACCTGCTGCTTTAGATACTTTTTTAGTTAGCTGCTGAAGTGTCTGGGCGAGTAGATAACCCCCCACCCCCCCACCTCAGAGTGGTGCTTTGCTCAGGTTGTGCTCCACTTCCAGTCTGACTGTATTTATCAGCTGTTCCAGTGTTTTCCATCTGGCTCAGCTGATACTGGTGCACGTATGGACGTCCTCCACGTTTATCTCATCCCACTGTGACTAAACACACACAGATCTGCTCATCTAGTCTGTGAAGAAAAGTGTCTGATACCAGGCAGGAAAGAGGGAATAAGATAAACATGTTTATCACTTTGCAAACATGTGGCCCGTGGACCAAAACCGGACCGCCAAAGGGTCCGATCCGACCCCTGGGATGAACCTGAAATACAGAAATTACATTGAAGATGGTTTTAGTTCAGGGGTCACATACAACCATGTTTTAGTCTCAAGTGGGTCGGACCAATAAAATACCACCATAATAACCTAGAAATCTGGGCTGTCAAACTCATTTTAGTTCAGTTCCACATTCAGCTAAATATGATCTGCAGTGGGCCGGACCAGTAAAATAATAACATAACAATATATAAATAATGTCAACTCCAAACTTTTCTCTGTTTTAGAGCAAAAAAAAGTAAATTTACATTATGAAAAGGTTTACATCTACAAACTATCCTTTCAAAAGATGTGAATAACATGAACAAACTGAAAAAATCAGTGGAATTTTAACGATATTCTGCTTCAGTTTATCATTTCCACATGTACATTATAACGTACAGATCACAGTGGATCTGAGAAATACACAAAATATTTAATAACAGACAGAATATTGGTAAAATTGTACTTATTTCTCTTAAGACATTTCAGGTTATTCAAATTTGTTCAGCTTATTCACATTTTTTTTTTGCAAAATTGTACTTTGTTTTAGTGTAAATACATGAAAATATTTACATTTACAAAGAGAAGCATTTGGAGTTGTCATTATTTCTATGTTATTATTATAGTATTTTACTGGTCCTGCCCACTTGAGATTGAATTGGTCTGAATGTGGAACCTGAACTAAAAGGATTGTTAATATGTCCAGTGTAATTTTTGCATTTCACAAATTCATCCCAAGGGTCAGACTGGACCCTTTGGTGGGCCGGATTTGGCCCCCGATCAGTCCCCCTCCCCCCGCCCCAATCACCACCAAAATTAATCTTTTTTGTTCCTTGTGCCAGTATCAACATTTCCTGAAACTTTCATCAAAATCCTTCCTTAACTTTTTGAGTTATCTTGCAAACAAACTCTGATGAAAACATAACCTTCTTGGCGGAGGTAATAAAGAATGTAACTTGCAACACAATAATATTTGCACTTTGTCGACTCGTGGCTCTGTCTAAATAATGAAAAATATTATAACTAGAAAAGCACTCGGAGAGCACAGACCTCCGCCAAGGCACCACCAAAATGTAATCATTTGTTCCTTGTGCTAGTATCAACATTTCCTGAAACTTTCATCAAAATCCGTCTGTAACTTTTTGAGTAATCTTGCTAACAGACAAACAAACAAACAAACAGATCCTGATGAAAACATAACCTTCTTGGCGGAAGTAATAAAGAATGTAACCTGCAACACGATGAACACAATGTGAAACAACGGGCTTTTTCTTTCTACCTTCAAACCATCCTGTTTGCGTTGTCTTTAATGAAAACCCAGTGATACCTCGCAGCAGACACCAGGAAAAGGGTGAATAGGACCAACATGTTTGCACTACAACACGTGTAGCGTCGCCTTTATTACTTTGGACAATGTCGGTGTTGTCTTAAGCCACAAGCCTCTTTTTATAGTTATTTCCGAGCCACAGACAGCGGAGATCAAACGGCATCACAGCCTCTATTATTCTTTTTTCCCCCCTCTCAGCGGCGAACTGAAGTGCATTTCATGGTTTCGAAAACACAGTAAAAACACTGTGAATTCCTTGTGCTGCGGTGTGACAGCCGGCGATTGCAAGGAGTCTCACGGCAAAAAACCCGAAGGGGGAGCTTCTCAACGGAGCCGCAGGCCAACTAAAACAGAATCATGTTTGAACACCTATTTCCACTGAGGTGGCGGCGGCGGGGGGAGCCCTGCGAGCTTTAATCAGGATCTTAAAACAGGCCAGCCTTTGATAAAGACTGGGCTCTGTACATTTATCTTCCTCCTCTGAAGGCTGAGCTGGCTTATGTCATCCACTTTGATCCTACTTTTTTGGAGCGTGGTGTCGGCCGTATCTTCTGCTGCCGATAACACGACGGTCAAGTTGCGATTTAGCTGTAAAAAAAAAAACAAAAAAACCAAAAAAAACAGGAACTATGACCCCACCTTCCCCCTCCGAAGTGCATGAGTGTGTGTGGTATGTTGAGCCTCCCACATTTTTTTTTTTTTTTTCTCCCAGTGTGGAAACAGTGCCATTAATTTTCCGAGCGCTGTCATAAACATCACCTCCTGGTTAAAGAGGATCTGTGACAGGGTGCTGCCCCACAATGTGCGAGGGCAACAATATTTGACTTGGACGTGTTCCTGGTGATGAGGCCGAACCCTGCCGCAGGCCTCTTGGCAGATGTCATGCCTGAGTGCTTTGGAATAATGCTGATAGGAGCTGAGCTGGACTGGACTAGACCCATGGCAGGCTCAGCTTTAATCTGGGGCATCAGCATTCGGAGCTACACCAGGCATGAGGACAACACGCCTCCTGCCCAGGTTAGGATCGGACAGACGCGACGGCGGCGGCGATCCGGCAGCTGCTCGTCTTCACATCCAGTTCAGAGTTTTGACATTTTCTTTAGTTTATTCTGGTCTGTCCATCAGTGTCAATGTGAATACTCTTCACTAGATTGTCCCATCTCCTTGGTCTTTGGTAATTAGTTGCAATTTGGGAAACTCTTGGACAACTTCCTTGAGCGTCGACATTGACCGTCCTCTTTCAAGGTCACAGCAGTTAAGACTTTTGATATTTTCTTTGGTTTATTCTGGTCTGTCCTTCAGTGCCAACATGAATACTCTTCAGCAAATTATCCCATCTCCTTGGTCTTTTGTAATTAGATGCAACTTGGGAAACTCGTGGACGACTTCTGTGGACGTCAACCTTGACCTTCACTTTTAAGGTCAAATCAGAATTATTGAATCAAATTTGGACTTTGGAAGCGGCATCACTGTGATATTTCTTAACCAAATTTTCCAATCTCCATAATGTTTGGTATTTAGGTAACACTTAAAAAGCACTTGGATGAGGTTGTTGGACATTGACCTTGTCCTTTATTTTCAAGGTCAAATCGGGGTTGATGAGTCAAATTTGGCCTCGACACAGTTACTCTTCACAAAATTGTCCGATGTCTGCTATGTTTGGTATTGAGGTGCACTTTGGGAAGCTCTTGGACGACTTCCTTGAGCGTTGACATTGACTGTCCTTCTTCAAGGTCAAAGCAGTTAAGAGTTTTAACATTTTCTTTAGTTTATTCTAGTCTGTCCATCAGTGTCACCGTGAATACTCTTAAGCAAATTGTCCCATCTCCTTGGTCTTTGCTATTGAGGTGCAACTTCAGAAGCTTCCATGGGCGTCAACCTTGACTTTCAGTTTTCAAGGTCAAATCAGGGTTGATTCATCAGATTTTGGCCTTTTGCAACAGTGTCAACTTGATTACTCTTCACTATATCGTCTAACCTCCTTCATGTTGAATATTCATGTGCAACATGTCAAGTTCTTCGACGCGTTCTTGGATGTTGACCTTGACCTTCATTTTCAAGGTTAAATCAGAGTTGTTGAATCAAATTTGGCCTTTGGAAGCAGCATCAATGTGATAATTATTCACCAAATTTTCCAGTCTCCGTCATGTTTGGTATTTAGGTAACACTTAAAAACCTCTTGGACGAGGTCGTTGGACGTCGATCTTGACCCTCATTTTTAAGGTCAAACTGAGGTCAGCATGTCAAATCGTTTGGCTTCTGGCAACGGTGTCAGTGTGATTACTCTTCATCAGATCATTCAATCTCCTTCATGTTTAGGTGTCTCTTGGGAAGCTCTTGGATGAGGTCTTTGGGTGTCGGCCTTGACCTTCATTTTCAAGGTCAAATCAGTGACAATATGTCAACTTTGACCTTCAGCAATGGCATCAGCATAATTGTTTCTTCACAAAATCATCCAATCTCCATAATAATAATAATAATAATAATAATAATAATAATAATAATAATAATAATAATAATAATAACACATCAGTTTTATATAGTGCTCTTCTAGGTACTCAAAGACGCTTTCCAATAGGCAACCAAGGGACAAACACACAACAAACAGGTAAAACAGATACAGAGCTAATACAAAAGGGCAAACAGAATAAATACTCAAGCAAAAAGGTACAGTTAGATACAGAAAATTATGTTTGGTATTTAGGTACAATTTGGGAAGCTCTTAGACAAGGTTTTTGGCTGCTGACCTTGACCTTCATTTCATGGTCAAATCAGCACTGACATCACATTTATAGATGCAGGATAGCTCCCATTACCAAATGGAGCGAAGGGGTCATTACAACGTTTAACACTGGTAATTTATTTTGTACGTAATCTTCTGATGCATACGTTGTTTTATTTTCAGTTTTATGTTTGGAAAAATCGCCAGTTTTAGTGTTAGTTTTTTCAAGTATTACAAGGAAAGTTGTAATTTATACAAACTAACAAAGGCAGAGCGAAAGAATGCAGGATTATCAGAAAAATACAACATAGCCGTGCCATAGTTGGACTTCGGAAGGTTGAAAGTCGCTGTTCGGAATCTTGAAATCTAACAAACAATATTTTGCAGGATTGAAACAAAGGTGTGAAAGCATGCATGATGTTTTCACAGGCTTAAAGAATCCAAATCTGTACAAACATTAGGTCGTATTTGAAGTTTCTTTCGTCCCTCTGTTATTATCTGGGTCCAAAACCGTCTGAAACCTGGTGCACATACTGTATATTAGCAGCGTTTTATTTGGAGGTTTTTGCAGATATATGTATTTGTTCACATCAGCTTAGTTTACAGCTGACATTTTGTAACTTTTATCTGTATTTTTCCATATTTATCCCTTAATAATATCATTCACCAAACCATTGTTTTATATATTTAAAAAAAATCCCATTACACAGAGCTTTTCTATGCTGTAACAATGTGGGAAAATGAAAACGAAGCTGATTTTTTTTACCTTCATTGCTCCGTTCAATGTGGTTTCTATTATGTTTTTCTGGTTTTTCACTCCGTTTTGATCTTTATAGCAGCTAATAAAATAACATTTCCACTCATAGTTTTAGTTTTAGTGTTATTGTTAATCATAATAACCCTGATCTGGGGTGAAAACATGTCTGCTGTTCCTCAAAATGCTGTTTTAATGACACCAGAAGTGGTTTATTTTGGTTAAACAGAAGAACTGGTGACATTACCTGAGCAGCTGAAGCCACAGTGGTTTAACAGCTGGAAAAAAAAAAAAAAAAAAACCTGTGGAAGATCATATTCTATAGACTTAAACACATCCAAATCCAGTTAAATGACTGTTGTTTATTATATTTAGCGCATTTAGATTCCACTTTTTCAACATAAACCTTTTATTTTGCTTGTGGTAACTGAGAAAAAAACGGTTTCTGTCCAGAGTTAAAAATGACTTCTCTCTTATTTTTAACTGTAATAAGTTAAAATATAGGGGATTAAACACCTTTAACATAGAATATGGATTTAGAAACAAGTAAAGAAAACAGTTTTATTAAGGAATGTTTCTGGTTTGATAAATAAATCTAGGGATAATGATACACAAAGAAGTATTTAAATGAAAATTAATGAGAAAAACCAACTGCAGAAAGTAAAACATCTGCCTCTGACTCTGCTTTTAGTAAATAATCCAGAATATACACCGAAGCAATGACTAATGTCAATGGTTTTATTATATTCTCATGTTTATACATAAAATAAATCACCTTTAACATGGAAGATGAATCAGGAAATGTCCCGATTCTGTGTTCTTGAAAAGCCTTAAAGCCAATTAATACATGAAAAAAAAATCACCTTTAACAATGAATATTCATTTAATAATAGAGGAGAAAAGCGTCTGTTATTGCACAGGTAATAATAATGATGATATAGCAATATACACGGAAGTATTTAAGTCAAATTTGATGAGAAAAAGCGTCGTTGAGCACTGACTAATGTAATGGTTGTATTGTATTCTCACATTATTACTGAAAACTCACCTTTAACGTATAAACAAATCACTTTTGACATGGAAGATGGATCAGGAAATGTCCAATTCTGAGTTATTTAAAGCCTTAAAGCCAATTAATATATGAAATAAATCACTTTTACATAGAATATTCATTTAGGAATAGAGGAGAAAAAGTGTCTTTTGATGCTCAGGTAAAGATGTTGAAGGAATTTCTCTGAATTGGTCAATTTAACTTAGAAATAATGATGCACAAGGAAGCATTTAAGTGAAATTTAAAGAGAAAAAGCCCTACACTGAAGAAATGAAGCACTGATGAATGTAAATGGTTGTCATATTCTCACATTAATACTGAAAACTCACCTTTAACATATAAACAAATCACCTTTAACATGGAAGATGGATCAGGAAATGTCCCGATTCTGAGTTCTTTGAAAACCTTAAAGCCAGTGAATATATGAAAAAAAAAATCATTTTTAACAGAATATTCATTTAGGAATAGAGGAGAAAAGTGTCTGTTATTGCTCAGGTAATAATAATGATAATATAATAGTGAAATTTGAGAAAAATCATTTCTCAGCACTGACTAATGTAAATGGTTGTGTTATATTGTCACGTTAATACTTAAAACTCACCTTTAACATGGAAGATGGATCAGGAAATGTCCCGTTTCTGACTTACTGAGAAGCTCTAAAGCCAATTAATATATGAAATAAATCACCTTTAACACAGAATATTCATTTTTGAATAGAGGACAAAAGCATCTGTTATTGCTCAGATAATAATAATGATAATGTAATAGTAAAATTTGAGGAAAATGGTCATGGCTGAGCACTGACTAATGTAAATGGTTGTATCATATTCTCACGTTGATATTTCAAACCCACCTTTAACATGGAAGATGGATCAGGAAATGTCCCCATTTGGAGTTCTTGAAAAGCCTGAAAACCAATTAATATATGAAATAAATCACCTTTAACACAGAATATTCATTTTGAATAGAGACGAAAAGTGTCTGTTATTTCTCAGGTAAAAATAATGATAATATAGTAGTGAAATTTAATGAGAAAAGTCATTGCTGACCACTGACTAATGTAAATGGTTGTTATATTCTCACATTATTACTTAAAACCCACATTTAACATGGAAGCTGGATCAGGAAATGTCCTGACTCTGACTTATTGAGACGCTCTAAAGCCAATTAATGTATGAAATAAATCACCTTTAACACAGAATATTCATTTAGGATTAGAGGATAAAAGTGTCTGTTGTTTCTCAGGTAATAATAATGATATTTTAGTGGAGAAATTTGATAAAACTACTCATGGCTGAGCACTGACTAATGTAAACGGTCGTATCATATTCTCACGTTGATACTTCAAACCCACCTTTAACATGGAAGATGATCAGGAAACGTCCCAGATCGGAGTTCTTGAAAAGCCTGAAAACCAAACAATGCATGTGAAGTCTTAAAGGAAGTGCAGCTGTAAAGACAATAGGAATATTGCGAATTCCTCTGCGTCATTAGGGAAGACCAGGATTAGCAGAGACTTCCTGTTTGTGACTAACTGGAGGCCAGAGCGCCCTGTGATGTAGGCATTAAAACAGAGACGTTAACCTTTGAACGGATCCTTAAACGGGCCGGCGGCCATGGGGGGGCATGTTTTCTTTCCCATGACACATCGAGCTGCCACTTAGCCCCGCTCGGCCCCGTTTGCCCCCCCCTCGGCCCCCCTTGGCCCCCGTCCTGTTCCTCCCGACTGACGGATCATAAACTGATACTAAAGCGAGAGCTCACAAAGAGAAATTTACGATAATGGTTTGTAAATAACCTTCAGATTACAGGAGTGGAGGTGCTCTGCTTTGTGTCACGCTGCTGTGACCGGTTCAACGCCACCGCCGCTGCCGCCGTGGTCTCTTTAGGGTCCGCAGGTGTGAGCTGTCGACTCAAAAGGCCCTCGCCGCTCGACCCCGTCACCACGACAACCTCTGCAATTTGTCACTGCAACGCCGACGGGTTTCACCTGGAGTCAGCCCTTCATGGATTTGGACTTTTAGAGTAGGGTAGAGTAAAGTAGAGTAGAGTAAAACAGAGTAGAGTAGAGTAAAGTAAAGTAGAGTAAAACAGAATAGAGTAAAACAGAGGAGGGTAGAGTAGAGTAGAGTAAAACAAAGTAAAACAGAGTAAAGTAGAGTAGAGTAAAACAGAGTAGAGTAAAACAGTAGAGTAGAGTAAAACAGAGCAGAGTAGAGTGGAGTAGATTAGAGTAAAAACAGAGTACAGTAGAATAGAGCACAGTAAAGTAAAGTAAAGTAAAACAGAGTAAAGTAGAGTAGAGTAAATCAGAGTAGAGTAGAATAGAGCACAGTAGAGTAGAGTAAAGTAGAGTAGAGTAAAACAGAGTAGAGTAAAGTAGAGTTGAGTAAAACAGAGTAGAGTAGAATAGAGCACAGTAGAGTAGAGTAAAGTAGAGTAGAGTGGAGTAAAACAGAGTAGAGTAGAGTAGAGTAGAGTAGAGTAGAGTAGAATGGAGCACAGTAAAGTAGAGTAGAGTAAAACAGAGTAGAGTAGAATAGAGTAGAGTAAAACAGAGTAGAGTGGAGTAGAGTAGAATAGAGTAGATTAAAGTAGAGTAGAGTAAAACAGTAGAGTAGAGTAGATTAAAGTAGAGTAGAGTAGAGTAAAATAGAGTAGTGTAGAGTAAAACAGAGTAGTGTAGAGTAGAGTAGAGTAAGGTGGAGTAGAGTAGAGTAAAACAGAGCAGAGTAGAATTAGAGTAGAGTAAGGTAGTGTAGAGTAAAACAGAGTAGAGTAGAATTTGAGTAGAGTAGAGAAAGGCAGAGTAGAGTAAAACAGAGTAGAGTAGAATTAGAGTGGAGTAAGGTAGAGTAAAACAGAGTAGAGTAGAATTAGAGTAGAGTAAGGTAGATTAGAGTAAAACAGAGTAGTGTAGAGTAAAACAGAGTAGAGTAAAACAGAGTAGTGTAGAGTAGAGTAAAACAGAGTAGAGTAGAGTAAAACAGAGTAGTGTAGAGTAGAGTAAAACAGAGTAGAGTAGAATTAGAGTAGAGTAGTGTAGTGTAGAGTAAAACAGAGTAGAGTAGAGTAAAACAGAGTAGAGTAAAACAGAGTAGTGTAGAGTAGAGTAAAACTGAGTAGAGTAGAATTAGAGTAGAGTAGTGTAGTGTAGAGTAAAACAGAGTAGAGTAGAGTAAAACAGAGTAGAGTAAAACAGAGTAGTGTAGAGTAGAGTAGAGTAAAACAGAGTAGAGTAGAATTAGAGTAGAGTAGAGTGAACTTTATTGATCCCTCAGTATACTGTGGTTCCAGTATCAGCACAACAAATAAACACATATAAGAATAATAATAAAAACATGAGTGGAAAAAAACAGAGCATTGTTGGAACTTCAGAAGCACAGTCCCACTGGTGGAGCAGTTTTTTATCACCCCGACGGTGTAGGACAGGGGTGTTAAACATACGGCTCATGGGCCAGAGCTGGTCCTCCAAAGGGGTCAGTCCGGTCCACTGGATGAATTTGTACAAAAAACACCAAAATGACAGAAGAAGAAGAAGAAGAACAGTCCAAGGTGTCACTGAGTCAGGACAACGTGTTGTGATCATAAAATTAAATGCTATATTTTTCAGTTCCACGTGAATGTTATTCAATGTTTGGTGCATTTTTAGATTGTATATGGTAACCTATACGAGCGTAAATCACAACAACTCCAAAATTTCCCTTTGTTTTCGTATAAAAAGGAAAATTGCATGGAAATATTTACATTTATAAACTATCCTTTTAGAAAAAAAATGTGAATAATCTGAACAAACATGAACAACAAGTAATATCATAAGAGAAGTAAGCATGATTTTAACAATATTCTGCCTGTTATTAAATGTTTGGTGTATTTGTAGATCTGCTGTGGTCTGTAAGTTGTAATGAACATATGGAAATAATAAATTCAGGCAGAATATTATATTATATTATAGAATGCATTCTAACATTAGTCATTATTGTTTTGTATCCCAGACTCCTGTTAGAAAAGAAACACCTGAATCCACCGTGTCCACATACTTTTGTCCACATATCGTGTCTATTTCTGGACATTTATGACTCTGATTTAAGTCAGCTGTCGGGTATCGTGTGCGTCGGACGTTTACGTTTGCAGCTTTCACCTCCGTGTTTACCACACGTAAGATAAACAAGTCATCCGAGTTCCTGGAGTTCTGATTGGTTTGGGTTTCCGAGAGCTTGACATTGTTACGGAAACGTCTGGGCTGGAACGTAAGCCCGTGTTGAGATTGAGTTCATTTAGCCGTGTAACGTTTTAACCTTCGCCCAGAGTAAACACCACTAACGACAGCTTCTCTAAATAAACACCAACCCCTGCAGGACAAGGTGCCGAGGTACGACGGCGGCGGCGGCCCGACGCTTCGCCACGGGCCTGGACCGGCCGCTCAGAAACCAACGACAAGGATGAAAAAAAGATCCACATGAGAGGGAGTGACCACGGGTTTAGAACACGGTTTAAGTTCTGATGCACAGGTGGACATTCAGGGTTCAACCTGCGAGAAATCATATAATAATTTCAATTCAATTTTTTTTCAATTCAACTTTATTTGTATAGCCCAATATCACAACAAGGTTATCTCAAAGGGCTTTACAGAGTCAGTTAGAGTAAACAACAGTCAAATGAACAGCAAGAAAATGAGTAGTGTCCAGGGCATCCCCCGTCCTTAGACCCTCCTTCTCGGCAAGGAAAAACTCAAAACCAGTGGGAAAAGGGAGAAACCTCGGGGAGAACCACAGTGAAGGAGAGATCCACTCCCATGGACGGACAGGCTATAGATGCACCAGGACTGATGGACGTCCATTTGCAGATGTAGTTCTAGTCTACAAGGATGCAGTAGGGTGGACACATGGGGGGTCCATCCCGCTGGATGAGACAGGCAGGGGCGAGGAGGCCCATCCACAGTGGAGGGGACATCGGGTGAATAGCACTGCACAAACTAAGTTGGCTAAATATTAAAAATATAAGTGCAGACCAGAATGGTACGTAGAACCAGAAACAGGAGATAGGACTCAGTGCCTAATGTGACTTATTTTATAGAACTCTGATAATTTAATGAAAAATGCACCTTTAGTCTGTGTTAATAACTGTTTATTTTGACTGTTGGAGGAAATATGATGCAAAATGGACAGTTGTAATGATTTTATCGATTGACATTCAGTTGTCCTACGATTTGGATGGACAGTGAAGTATTCACACTGTATACAATTTTTCTTTACACTGTAAAAACTGACAAATGGCGTCTAATGTTACTGATTAGACTGACAGATCTGAAATAATTCAGCTGTATATTAAATTGTTGTTTAGTAAATATTTCACACAAATACTTTACATCTGTGATTTGAATAAAAAAAGTAATTAAAACACTGTAAAAAGTAATAAATAGCATCAGCATTAAACCACAAAATTCTTGCATGCTTTGGAAAACATGCTGTTCATATAACGTAATAATAAAGTCAACATTAGAAAAATATATTAAGATGTCATAAAGGACATAACAACATGAAAATGATATAAAATACTGTATATAACTGGAAAAAAATTACATAAAATAAAGACAAAACGATGTAAAAGATACAAAAAAAGAGAAAATACTGAGAAAAATGTGAAAGACGTAACAAGATGCAAAACAAAACAAAATCAAACTTTCAGAAAACGTTTTTTGCCATTTGTGTAAAGTGAAATAGAGACAGATAATCTTATGAGGCATAAATACAAGGAATATGCATTAATGGTGAATCTGAAAGAAAATCTAAATGTTAAGGTAATTTATTATTTGTGTCTTGGAGAGTCAAAGAAGAAAAATCCCATAAAACTTCAAGGATATGTTAAGGCTTTTATCTTAAATCCTCATGAACAGGGCATCATGTGTCCCAATATTTATGTCCATATAGTTTCTAAACATCAATATTTCCATAAAGCTCAGTCAGATGTGATGAAAGTAGATGGTTAGTTGTGGTAGAAAATTATTATTTACAGTCAGAGCTGGAAAAATATATTAGAAATTTAGAGGAAGAACATTTAAAATCATAGTCATGGATAAAAAAAAAAAAATGTTGAGAGAAATTAAGTCCAAACCATCTCTGAGGCATTTTGGAAACAAAGATAACAATTTAAACCAAACTAACCCATGCAATGACATTTATCCAACATAAAACTCTATTATTTTCATTTGTCATTGTTGTTTAGTTAGAAAAGAAACACCTGAACTCAACGTGTCCACATACTTTTGTCCACATAGTTTATTTCCGTGGTGTTCATTGGTTCCCTGTGGTCGTGGCTCCTCGGTTCCCTGTCTCAGTTCTCTGTCTCGGTTCCCTGTCTCGGTTCCCTCTCTGGGTTCCCTGTCTCAGTTCCTCGTCTCGTTTCCCCATCTTGGTTCCCCGTCTCAGTTCTGTCTCAGTTCCCCGTCTGGGTTCCCCATCTCAGTCTTGTCTGGGTTCCCTGTCTGGATTCCCTGACTTGTTTCCCCATCTCAGTTCTGTCTCAGTTTTCCGTCTGGGTTCCCCGTCTCGGTTCCCTGTCTTAGTTCTGTTTGGGTTCCCTCTCTGGGTTCCCTGTCTCAGTTCCCCGTCTCATTTCCCCATCTCGGTTCCTTGTCTCAGTTCTGTCTCAGTCCTGTCTGGGTTCCCCGTCTTGGTTCCCTCTCTGGGTTTCCTCTCTGGGTTCCACCAGCTGGGGGGTGGGTGGGGTCTGCTCCCTCGTTGACATGGTTGGCATTCCTGCTCTTTCTGGGACATGTTTGGTCTGTAACGAACAGGCTCTGAAAGCTTCTGTCAGCGGCACAAATGCTTAATAACCTGGAAAGAGTTTGTTTCAGGTCAAAAGAATTAACCTCCAGTTGTGTGCGCGGCTAAACTTGGATAAGAGTCAGACAAGGAGCATGATAGTCAGGTCTTTCCAGGTTTATTTTGGGTCCGTCCCGCTCTTACAAACACACTTGAGTTCATTTGGAGCGGCTGTCTTGGTATGTGTATGGTTAGCTGCTCTTCCACCACACACCCTCATTGTTCCTGCAGAAGGACACTCGGCATACTTGGAGATTAGCTGGAACCCAGGCTTGGCCTGTTGTGGCTGCTGCACCAGGACACGTTAGTGATGGCACTCACAGGCTCAACGCTGCGATTTTAAAGGCACAGCACGAAGAAAACACTGGGTTAGTTCAGAAGAATCGACTTTTAGCTGCGAATACTCTGAAGCATTTACAGTCTTACACTCAGGCTACGTTCAGACTGCAGGCAGATGTTGTCCAAATCCGTTTTTTTTTTTTGTCCTAATGCGACCTGTATCCGATCTGTTAAAGACCGTTTGAGCTGCACAAATATGATTTCTTCAAATCCAATCCAGGCTACTTTCATACGTGGTCCTAAATCTGACATGTATCTGATATTTTGCAATGCGACTTCAGTCTGAACGGATAGGTCGCATTTATCCGACCTTTATGTCCCTGAAATGTGACAAACATCACAATTCTGCGTTCCAGCAGGAGGAGAGGCAGAAAAAACACATTTTCTTCCTAAAACACAATGGACTGGATCTACTAAAGGTTTGCATGTATTAAAACGTCTGCAAACTCATTGGACACGCAAAAAAATGTACAAACTGATGTACTATCAGTGGCACTAAGGGTTGTGTCTGTCAAAGGTGCAAAAAGGGCGGCCATGGCTCAGGTGGTAGAGCGGGTCGTCCAATAACTGAAGGGTTGGCGGTTCGTATCCCGCTCTATCCTTGTCAGTCCGTTGTGCCCTTGGGCAAGACACTTCACCCTCCTTGCCTCCAGTGCCACCCACACTGGTGTATGAATGCGTATGAATGTTCGGTGGTGGTGGGAGGGGCCGTAGGCGCGAATTGTCAGCCATGCTTCTGTCAGTCTGCCCCAGGACAGCTGTGGGTGCAGATGTAGTTTACCACCAGCAGAGGGAGGATGTGAGAGCGAATGAATAATGGATCAACAATGTAAAGCACTTTGGGTGTCTAGAAAAGCACTATATAAAATCCAATCCATCATTATTATTATTATTATTATTATTATTATTATTATTATTATTATTATTATTATTATTATTATTATTAAAATAGTGCGTCTGCATCCAGTTTGTACATTTGACACAATGAATATGAAATATGGGGTGTTTACACACAGTTGTGCGTGTGCTGGGAGGAGAAAATGTAAATATATTAATTTAACACACGCAAAGAGATTTATCAAACCTGAAAGCAATTTTACTGATAGAAACTGCATCTATATTTAACACATGTCAAAAGGAGGAGCAAATGGGTTGGATGTGGAATTGTGCACACATGGAAGGGGTTAGCCCCCCCCCCCCCCCCCCACACACACACACACACACACACATACCTTCTATGACAAAACTCCTCCAACATTACATTTCCATGCATCTGAATCATTAGCTGGTCTATCCCACAGCAGTTTCTACAGCGTATCGTTTCCAGTAGCACACACAAACCCCTCATTTAAATATTTAAATAGGGCGGTCTCCAAGACTTTGCACCTGTTGTACTTTGTGCAAGTAATCTGAGTAAATCACCTGCAAACCACGGTTCCACCCCACACGCAAAATTCTAGATTGCGCAAGCAAATTAGTACACGCTTAGTGGATCCGGCCCCCTGTGTGTCTGCGTGGTCACTATTGCATCAGGACCACTTTTACACATGTGGGTCACTTCAGGGTCACATTCAGTTCAGACTCAAAACTGATAGAAGTCACCGACCTGTCAACCACCGTAGCATAAGGTTATAAACATGCAATTTAAAAAGATGTACACAATTAAATACTAAACACAGAGGAGTATAAGGCAGGTTTTGCAACACAAAATGTACAATAAATAACACATTAGACAAAGTAAGTAAAAAATATGAACCCTTTCATGCATAGTGGTCACTACAATGGGCAACTATTCTCCAGCTGTTCTCTCATATATTCATGGGTTTTGTTGTTTTAGTTCCATATCAGCCAGCACAGGACCATCCCATACACTGCACTTCATACCGTTACTGTAACTTTGCTGTTCTTGATAAACCTGATCTGCAGTAACATGTTTGAGATAATTATTATTGCATTGTAATTAACAGGTTTCTTAAACAATTTTTTTTTTTGGGGGGGGGGGGGGGGGGGGTTGCTTTTTTTTTTTTTTTTGCAACTAGTATTAGAGTATGTTAAATTTGAGGAAAACATCAGATTAGCTGCATTAAAAATGTTTTTATTTTCTAGCTGACACACAGTATACCACTTTCTGATGATGGGTTCTAAATATGTGATTCTTTGCTTCAAAAAGTAAACGCGTGGTTTTTGTAACTCCATGAAAAATAGGTTCGTTTAAAAAATTTCAATCATTGTTTTTTCATGCCTAAAGAGAGAAAAAAAAAAAAAAAAACATCAGGGAAAAAATCTTGACTAAGGTTCTCATAATTCATGCATGAAAGGGTTAAAATACATTTGACACTCAGACATGTTAAAAAATACAAAAGAGACAGGAATAAAAAACGTCTCATATTTTCTAATCATTACTTAGGAAAGGTTCATTTGGAAGTTGCCACAAAAATAGTTCCATATCCAGTAAAATCATGTAGTTTGACCAATGACAGTGAGTTTAGATGCCAAAAAAACTCCCTTTTTCGACAGTTTTCTCTGTTTTGATGTAATAATGTTTGTATTTACGGACCTTTTATGACCATCTACTTCATAACTACTGAGTTAATTATGTGAAAATTCCTGCCAGACGACGGTATTACAGTAAAACGGGGGTAAACTGTTCAGTTAAACGTGGCCACAGAAGCAGTGGAAGGCTCTTCAAGGGTTAAATGAAGACAGATCTGCAGCTCCGTCTGCTCTAATGTAAAGAAAAGCAGACTTTGAAGTACTGGACGTCGTATCTGTTCTATTACCACATGCAGATTTCCAAACATAGTCTCCTTTATCCTGAAGCCTATCTGCTTCTTCAAAAGCCTAATCATAACCTTCCTCCGCTGGGTTTATTTCGGTCTCCTTTAACCTTTAATTACCAAACTGAAAATCAATCTCTGGCAGGTCTTTCATTTGTTACTGTTTGACCAGCTAAATTATTATCCGCCAGAGCCACCAATAAAATCTCACCGCAGTTTTTTTTTTTTTTTTTTGGCTTCAGATATAATTGGGCTGTCCCTCTGACGGAAAGTATTAATTTAACAGCGTATTAGTGTCTGTGTGCAGGACGTCCGCTCATACTGTCACCTCGTTTCTGCAAATACTTAAAGCTGAAAAGAAGAAAATAATTACAAGGTGTGTTTTTAGCCGTCTCCTTTTAGCAATTATCCGCAAAACTACTGGTCGCATTCATGTCAAATTTTATGTGTAGTTTCCTTTGGACAATGTCTATGAAGTTTATTCACAGTTTTGACACATTTAGACTTTTAAATTTTTGATGAATTTTTTTAAATATTAAAATTTGTCCAATGGTTCATATTTTATTTATTTCTTTTATTTGTCTCAAACTTTGAAGTAAAAAAAACAAAAAAAAAACAATAAAAGCAAGAAGTCAATTAACATATGAACCCATCAATGACCATTAATCACAGAAAGAGTAACAAAATACAAAAAATTAAACATAAATGCACATATGAATCAACTCATGAACACAGTTTCAGAAGTCTGAAGGTTTATAACATGTAAATGGTTCCAGATATCAACACAGTTACTATTGATCACTGACAAAAGTCATATATGGACTTTGAATTAGGTCCATGACCTTTGACCTTGAATGACCTTGAAGGTTTTCATTTCAACAGTCTTCTTTGAAACTACTGGTCAGATTCATTTAAGATCATTCAAGATCATTTTCACTTCCACTGGCAGATTTTTTTGCTTGAATGAAGCAAAAAAAAAAAAAAATCTTGAATCAAGCAAAAAAAAAAAAAAAAATCTTGAATTAAGTAAAAAAAAATTGAATTAAGCAAAAAAAAAAAAAATCTTGAATCAAGCAAAAAAAAACTTGAATCAAGCTAAATAATCTTGAATTAAGTAAAAAAAAAAAACTTGAATTAAGCAAAAAAAATCATGAATTAAGTAAAAAAAAAACAACTTGAATTTAGCAAAAAAAATCTTGAAATAAGTGAAAAAAAAAATCTTGAATTAAGCAAAAAAAAAAAAAAAATCTTTAATTAATCAAAAAAGCCTGAAAGCTAAAATTTAAAAAATCTTGAATTAAGCCCAAAAAAAAAAATCTTAAATTACGCAAAAATAAATAAATAAATAAATGCTGAATTAAGCAAAAATAAATAAAAATAAAAATGAAAAAATAAAAACTCTGCCAATGGAACAAGTGAAAATTATCTTGATAAAATTTCTTGAAATCAGATTTTCCAGATCTGTTGTCTATAAATCAGTTCTTATATCTCACTGAACAGTTCCTCTTTAGGTGATTGTGTCTGAGTTTAAGTGTGTTCAGATATTTGGACTAGAAATGAGACAAATACACTTGGTCAGATGTAGATTTTTTTTCCAGTACTCTAACTGGAACATAGAACAGAAGGTGACACCCTCACACATTCAAACTGGTATTAATTCTAAACAGAACATGACGCTGACAAACAGGGAGGCTGGTTTTTATTTTCTTTCATTTTGCTGGTGTCTCTGCGCGTTAACGGCTGCAAAGCGGCCGCGGCGTTGCTACGGTGACTCACCTCGCGCTTTGTGGCCAGCTCTTGGTTCGACTCTGAAGGAATCTGCCTTTAACAAACAGTTTCAATATGGACCGGACGAACAAAAGTAATTGAGTTAAGTGCAAACACGGCGCTTAAGCTGTGCCCAGCCGTGTCCCAGCCGCCGTTTGTCCGTCCTCGGAGCTGATTGTGCTGTGTACACTTTCCCTTACAAAGCCTTACACCTGCGGCTTTGTCTGCCCGGGAATGTGTCCACAAATCCAGGGCTCTGATAACGCTGCACCTGTTTTATAAGTTATTTTAACCAGGGTAAACAATAATCACAGAACAACTCATCATCGTGCCATGAGCGAAGCCATTAAAGCCGCTGTGTGTGTGTGTGTTCACTTCAGAGTAATTCTTTCTGCAGCTGCAAAAGCTCAAAAAAAAAAAAAGGTTTCCATTTGATGTCGAAGCAGGTTTTTCTTTATTTTTTTTCTTATATTAATGTCTGCGGCGGTGAAAAGCCCACGCAGGAACGTCCAAAACAGACAAAAAAAAAAAAAACGGCGGTATCCTTTACGGAGCGGGTCAGAGAGCAAAGTTTAGACGCTTCGGCCTCGATCGTTGCTTTTTTTTTTTTTAATGTAAAAATCCACCTGTGTAATCACGTTAAATCACAACCGCAGCCCATTCCCACCGACAGAAGACGTACGGCTTCTACGAGCGAACTCCTCCGACCGCAAAGGTGATAAATTAGATTTTAAGAGGAAAATAAAAACACGTCTGGAACGGCAGCGGCGGGCGAACGTCCTACCCAGAGAAAGCACGGATGAATGATGTCAGATCTTATCTTTGTCCTCCCCACGGTATCATTTATTACAAATATTACGGATTGCCCAGGTGAATAAATATGAGTGAAGTATGTGCAGTTTTCTGTTGTCACATTAAATTTAGGCTTTTTTTTTTTTGAAGCATTTGAAGTCATTAAATTCCCTTTTCTCATGCAGGGTGGACTCATTTATAATCATTTTGTCTAAATGTGGTCTGTGCAAACTGAAAACGCAGCGGAGGCCGATCACTTCAGCCTGAATAAATCCTATTTAACCGAGAAATAATAAAGTCTGTGGTTAAAAGTTGTCATAAATAAGCACTGAGCCAAAATAGAACCAGTCAGATGGAAGAGTACACAGGTTAAAGGTTAACTCGCTCTGTTATCAGACTGAACTCATGAAATCACGTTGTATGTGACGCCAGTTTCTTGCATTTGGTGTGTTATATGCAGTGTTGGGCAAATTATGTTAAAAAAGTCATTAATTATAGTTACTAGCTTCTTTCCCAAAAAAGTAATTGAATTAGTAATGGAATTACTCCTTCATAAGTGTAATTAGTGACCAGGGAAAGTAATTATTGCGTTACTTTTTTTTGAAAAACCTTCAAATATGTAAAAGGAAACTGATTTTTGAGCGAGTTTCACAGGCCGTGGCACAGAGTAGAACAGCAGATAGGTACTGAAGACCAGGACTGTGGTGAGGCTGGGGTCCACCAGGGCCCGGCTGGGGTCCACCAGGGCCCGGCTGGGGTCCACCAGGGCCAGGCTGGGGTCCACCAGGGCCCGGCTTTTCCACCACATAAGTGCATATCTGCATTTATAGGAAGAAGATGCTCCTCCAGTTAATCCCACATCTCTTTTTCCAGTCGCTCCTCCTGGATACAGCAGTAAATGAAGCATGAAGGCAGTGTGGGTAATTTGAATAGAAGAACGGATCGTAAACAAACGGCTTGTAACAAATCGGTTCTTATCGTTCACTGAAAGGGAGCCGTTCAAAAGACTCAACTTGTCTGCAAACGTCACACCTCTCGTGCCTGGCTGAGCAAACCAGGACGGATAACAGCTGTTAGATATCAGTGTATAGTAATGCGCCACATTTCAGTAACGGTAACGGCATTGTAACGTTTCAAATAGTAATTCATTTGATTACCCGTTACAGGAAAACGTGTTGTTCCCAACGTTGTTCCCAACATTGGCTATACTAATGCATTTTCATCCTTTCACGTGTTATTTAACACCATTTGATGGCGTGTCAATGTGCTAGCCACTAATAGTGCTAATCACTAACTCCTAACCCTAGCTACTAATCGCTAACTACTGACCCTAACCACTAATCATGCTAGCCACTAATCGCACTAATGGCGTGTTATTTTACGTGGCGTAAATACACACGCTGACAGCTTATATTGCGTACAGATAAGACGCCACGTTGAATTGGTGTGTTATCTGTACGCGATTCATGATTTCACGTTTCGGTTATCCCTGTAGGGAAATTTGATCTCTGCATTTTACCCATAATGCCCACAGGGGCGGCTGTGTGCATTATGGGTAATAAAGTCATATTTTTGTCTAAATAGTGATATCCGTGTATCCTTGCTACTTCCCCGGTGCAGCTAGACAGATAGCTAACTCCTCAGTGAAGACACCTGTTGATGATTTGTGCACATTTATTCATTGTGGAGATGACTCACAGGGGTGGAAAACTGAAATAACAAACACATAGAAAATAACTGACATGTTTGCCAAACACGAATAAAACCACCATGTCCCTCTAAGATGACATGCAACCATGAGTAGTTAGCGCTAGCATGCTAACATTCGCGGCTAACGCGTTAATCATTAGCTTAAATGCTAATTAGAAACGTTTGTCTTTTTAGCGTCTTTCATGACACAAACGCACAAATACAAACCCCACTAACTTCAACAAGACGCCTAACCTTGAGCATTATGTTATGTTTTTTTCTCCATGCCATGTTCTGGTCTATGTGTATACGATATTTTGTAAATAAAGTATGAAAAAAAAAAAAAAACTTCCACAAGACTACACATAACACACAGAACGTTTCCACACACCTACAGGCTGTGCTTGGCCCAGAACACAGAGCTGCACTCATTTTTAGTTGACACTTGGTCAAGACGTTAAAACAGGAAGCGGCTCACGCAACATCCGGATTGTTTTTCACATTAAGATCGTAAAACTTAAAACTCTTACAAAGTAAAACACACAGCTCTGAAAATATATAAGAACACAAAAATAAATCCTGGGTGGCTCTTAAGGAGCCAGAACACTGTGTAACTTACTGTAACGCTTTCATTTTGCATCATTAGCTGTGACCTGAAAACAATATGACTTAAACCCCTTTAGCCCCTTTAGCCCCTTTAGCCCCTTTAGCCCTAGGCCCACAGCCCTAGCCTGTGGGCCTAAAAAATTATATTAATATTCATCTACTATAAAAATATAATAAATCAGGACAATGGATGTTTTTTTTCAACTTTTGCTCAAAGTTTAGACCCTAATGTTAATAAAAGTACATCAAAAGTGTATTTTAGTGCAAACTTTAATGTTCAAACATGATTTTTAATCTTTGTGGGGTGAAATATACGCTATTAAAAATCTCCGACACGAACAATTAATTTATGCATGTCATCGTCAATCCAGCTGAAAAAAAAAAAACAGGCGAGGATGAAAAATTCCAATTTCTCTTTTAGTTTGTTACAGTTTACTCAGGCATAGTAATAGATCCAATATTTTAGACAATGGGAATAGGTTCTGTGAGGTCTGTAAATGTCCACAGACACTAAGAACATCCATATGAACCTTATTATTGTGAAGGAATTCTTCATTTACTTTGGGTATGTCTGTTTAGGCGTTTTTCCCCTGAAAATATGGTCAGGCTTAAACAGGTTAAGCTATGCTATGCTATGCTATGCTATGTTATGTTATGTTATGAGGCTAACGATAAGCTCATTAGTTGCACCGATTAGTTCCACCTGTATTCTGAGTTTTTGGAGTTATTTCTGTCCACCTAATAAATCCAGTGTAATTTAATTGTGCGTTTTTAAAGTAATAGTGAAAAGTGAGTTTGGATGTGAAAGTGGAGGTTCCGTTTGGAGCTTAAACCTCCGTTCCTTAATCAGTCTCATGTGACGGGAAAGTGCTGAGCTGTGAGTTTGAACTTTGAACGCTCCATACGTTCAAGCGCCAGCCGCTGCCAGAACCTATCGTGTGCACATTTGGCGTTCAGCTGACGCGACCGCACCGTTCCGACGACAGGGTTCGGGTTCGGTCGAATGTGACGGACACGTGGACGACGCGGGGTTCAGACCCCGTGACCTTTTCAGTTACAAGGTGGTTGGTGTAAATACGAGGCCACCCGGCTGCCAGCGACGCGCTTCTACTTTTAAATGTTAACAGATTGAATACAGTACAGTGAACAGTCAGCGCTTCCACAGCCTGGTTCCCATTAGGCCAACCACTGGAGTCAATAATGTGTGTGTGTGTGTGTGTGTGTGTGTGTTTGCAGTATTGGACCTTGTTGTGTTGCACATGCTCAGACACATCCAAGTCTGTGTTCATTATACTGATGATTTTACTGTTTTGTTCATTTGTTATTGTGTTGTTTTTATTGTGTATATTTGTTTGCTGTAGTTCATTTTATTGCATATTCAGTAATTTGGTCTTTTAAAAATTTTTCTGGTTTTTGTTGATTTTGATGCATATTTCCTTCATTTTTCCCATTTTATTGATTATTTTTACTCATGGTTTTGTTCATTTTGGTTCATTTGTTTCTTGTATTCACTTTTGTTCTACTTGTCAATTGTTGATTTTTTTCTCCTTTTTTAATTCATTTTGTTGCATATTTAGTTCATTTTTGTTCATTTTATTGATGATTTTACTCGGTTTTGTTCATTTGTTCACTTTTGTTGTTTTTATTGATTATTTTGTTTGCTTTTGTTAATTTTGTTTCATATTCAGTCCCCTTTAATTTTTCTCGTTTTTTTTTGCTAATTTTTGTTCACTTGGATGTTTATTTTGTTATTTTTCCCATTTTATTGATTATTTTATTCCTATTTGGATTATTTTACTCATATTTTGGTTCATTTGTTTCTTATGTTTACTTCTGTTCTACTTGCTAATTATTGATGTTTTTTCCTCTTTTTTTTTATTCATTTTGTTGCATATTTAGTTCATTTTTGTTAATTTTATTGGTGATTTTACTTAGTTTTGTTCATTTGTTTATTATTTTGTTTGCTTTTGTTGTTTTTATTGATGCCAGACCCACAACACTAATGTCAGAAGCATAACGCCAATGTTAGATGCATTAACGCTAATGTCAGACGTGCAACGCTAATGTCAGATGCACGATGCTAATGCTGGAAGCATAATGCTATGTTACATATATATATGTGTGTGTGTGTATATATATATATATATATATATATATATATATATATATATATATATATATATATGTGTGTGTGTGTGTATATATATATATATATATATGTGTGTGTGTGTGTGTATATATATATATATATATATACATATATGCAATGTTAGATACGCAACACTAATGTCAGATGCATGATGCTAATATCAAATGCATGATGCTAATGTCAGATGCACAATGCTAATGTCAGACCCGCAACGCTAATGCCAGATGAACAACACTAATGTCAGATGCACGATGCTAATGCTGGAAGCATAATGCTAATGTCAGATGCACAATGCTAATGCCAGAAGAATGACGCTAATGTCAGATGCACGATGCTAATATCAGATGCGTGACGCTAATATCAGACGCTAATACTCTGATGAATGATGCTAATATCAGACATGCAACGCCATAGTCAGACGCGGGACGCTAATGTCAGACGCACAGCACTAATGTCAGATGCGCAACACTAATGCCAGATGTGCAACGCTAATGTCACACGCATAAAGGTAATGTCAGATGCACGACACCAATGTCAGACACGAAACGCTAATGTCAGATGCACAATGCTAATGTTAGACGCATGACGCCAATGTCAGATACACAACACTAATGTCAGATGCATGATGCTAATATCAAATGCACGATACTAATGTCACACGCATAAAGCTAATGTTAGACACACAAGACCAATGTCAGACACAGGACGCTAATGTCAGATGCACTACGCTAACGTCGGACGCACAATGCTAATGCCAGACATGCAACATAAATCTCAGATGCGCAACGCTAATGCCAGACGGGACTCCTGTTTCTTGGGGCATTTCGTCCAGGGGTGGGGTCATGTCCTACGTCACTGATGTGTTTGATGGGTTCTTGTATCGGTGCAGTGTCATAATGGAGCTATACCCTAACCCTAACACGTAGAATGTAACCCCACCCCTGGGTGAAATACGTACACCGAAATGCCCCCGAAAATAGGAGTCCCACTGTCAGATGAGCAATGCTAATGTCAGACGTGCTACATTAACGCCAGACAGGACTCCTGTTTTTTGGGGCATTTCGTCCAGGGGTGGGGTCATGTCCTGCGTCACTCATGTGTTTGATGGGTTCTTGTGTCGGCGTGGTGTCATAATCGGGTTATACTCTAACGCTAACCCCAACCTTAACCCTCACCTGCCCCGGGTGAAATACGTGCACCGAAATGCCCCCAAAATAGGAGTCCCAGTGTCAGACGTACGACGCCGGACGCAGCGCGGTGAGATGTGGTTCCTGGTACTAAGTGGCGGCGCGGCGTGTCGTGTGGGTCTTTGAACAGGAAGGTGACTGTTTCTTGTGTGTAAATTGCGCTGCGGTAGACTTACCCAGATCAGACTAATCTCCAAACATTTTAGGAGGAAACGCTGCTCCACCCAGAGGCTTTGATGTTTTCTGTTGTTGTTTTTTGTGCAGATTGACAGTTAAAACATGAAAAGCAGGCGCTGGACTTAATGGACGGAGCTAATTCATCCACAAACATGTCGTAGGGGCAGCGGTCCACACACTCCAGCCCTAATGACGCACATTTACCTCTGCGTGTTTTACATCTGTTCAGATGGATTCTGCTGTTCAAAACACACTTTTACTGCTGTCTAACCCTTCAGTGTCCAGCTCATACTGAGCCTTCAGAACCTCTACACAGACGTAACCATGACAACATGTTTATCATACAGTTTTTTTTCACCTTTTTTTTTTTAAACTTGTTTTTGTTCTTTTCGCTCATTTTGTTGATTTTGGTTCATATTTGTTCATTTCTGCCAATTTTTTTGATTATTTTTTGGCAATTTTTTGATAATTTTTCTGATTAGTTTGTTATTTTCACTCGTTTTGTTTTGTTTATTTTTTGCTAATTTTCATTCATATGTTGATTATGTTTGTTACACTTTTTTACATTTATGAAATTTTCTGTAAGATTAATTGATTTTGTTGGTTGGTTTGCTTGTTTATATATATAATGTTAACTCCATAAAGCAGTTCTACGGTCAAAACTCAGTAAAAACACAGTAAAAAAAAAAATAAAGGAAAATCACCACAACACTGAAAACAACAGGAAAAACAAAAAACCACAAGGAAAACAGTGTTTAAAAAAAAAACGAAAAGCCCAAACCATCTATTTTTATACTGAGTCAGTCTCATTTATTGCGCTGTGTTTTAGCCCCATTTTCCACAGGTGGTAGTGGTGGTAGTGGTGGTGGTGGTGGTGGTGGTGGGGGGGGGGGGTGTGTGAACTGAGCATGCTCAGATATCTATGGAAAGACCAAGGTCTATTCTATCAGCACGTTTGGAAATGTAACTATTGAACAAACGGTTGAATTTATATGAATATTTAAATCTTTAAATATTTAGATCTGTCTTGGCGGAGGTCTGCGCTCTCTGAGTGCTTTCCCTGTTATGTTATTATTTTATTGGTTCAGCCCACTTCAGGTCAAATTTACACTGTAAAAAAAAAAAAAAAGTAAAGAAACGGTAATATTCCGGCAGTTGGGGTGCCAAAAAAATACTGTTAAATAACGGAAAATAACCATCTGATAAAAATACGGTAATTTTCCATAATTAAAATACAATTTTTTGCCCTAACTTTACATGAGATTTTTCTTTTTCTTTTTTTTTTTTTTACTTTTTAATGTTTAATAAAGAATATTTACATGTATTAAACCAATAAAATTACCTATAAATATATATATAAACAATTTTTAATGAGACTCAGTTGTCCAATCCACTGATAAAAAACTGTATTTGTACAGTTTATCAGTGCTTATACATGTTATACATTCACAAAAATACATTTATTCAACATTTTTGTTGTGAAACCTCCCGTAATTACACAAGATATTTGTCAATTAACAAACAAGTCTTGTTAAACTTAGAAAACAAATACTTCTTTTACAGTTTATTGTCAGTAATTTTATCTCGTTTTATTTATTTTTTTTAACAGCATTAAACTTTAAATTAACAGTTTAATCTCATAAATAGAAAAGAACTATTTGTGAAATGACGATACATTTGCAAATGTATTTTAACTGTATTTTTCAGTGAAAAAAGAAAAAAATTCTTTTAAACAATGGAAATTTTATGGTTATTCACAGTTACAGTTTTTTCATGTTCCTTTTACATTTGACGTGTAAAATCACAGTCTACTTTTGTCATTTCATTGATGTTTTCCTGTATCTTAAAAATACAGGAAAAACCTATAAAATAAACAATGAAAATTCTGTTAAATTACAGATATTTTTTACAGTGTAGTTGAATGTGGGCCCTGAACTAACATGAGTTTGACACCCTGTTGTATTGGGTTATTTTCTGTCCCACTGTGGATTGCAGCTGGGTGTTTGGGTTGTGGTTGGACAGTATCTAGATGAGCCTCTGTAAGCGTTTACTGTGCGGCTTCCTGTATCAGACGACACAAGATGTTGAGGAAATGATTTGGAGATTCAGTCATTTTTTACAGCTTTATGTGGTCGGTCATGGTTTTGAGAAACGCAGCCTTTTTAGATATCCTGCACCGTGTAGTATTTGGACAAAAAAAAAAAAAAATGGGCGCGACATGGAATAAACACAATCCTCTCGTACGTTTTACAGTTTGCAGTCGTTTAAACAATATTTATTCAAATGATACGAACGCAGTCTACACAGAACGTTGGGTCAGTTTGTGTCAGATTCTCGGTGTTTGCACAAGTGTTCGTTTTTTACAGTACCAGCCCGTGTGTTTTGCAACAGGACGAAGAGGCGTTTTTTTTTTTTTTTTACGAGAGAACGTCCACGCCACCGCAGACATGTAGTCAGTAAAAAACGTGGGAAATAAAGACACTAGACCTCTTAGTTTCACTTCATCTGACAAAAGCACAACAAGACGATGTCCAAGACAAAGAAGGAAGGAAAATAATTCAGTCTCAGGGGCTTTCTGGTGTTTCTGCTGTTTGCACAGAGGTAATGCAGAGGACAACTCCCTCCGCATCCTGGTTTTTATTAGTTCACCGGCCCGATCGGACGTGAACTGTTGTGAAGGCGATGGGTCCGGCATCACCTTCGTCTGCATCCCCGTCGATGTCTTCATCAGTAATTTCTTCAAACATCTTCTCTGACGAAACTACTGGATTCATTTCTAATTTATGTAGCGTCTTTGGGACAATGTCTACAAAGTTTTTTCACAGTTTCTGATGATTTTTTTTTAGGTGGTCAGGGTTCGTACAGGGCTTTGAAAATGCTTGAATTTCATTGAGCCCATTTGTATTCACACCAATATTCCAATCATTATGCGATTTCTGCAGTTTTCAGACTATTCCAGTGATCATGTAAACAGGATAATCTGATCATCTTTATTTGATAACGCAGTAATCTGATTATAAGAAATCGGATTAACACATCTAGATTTCTCCCCAATACCCCGATGTCTTCACGCTTGTATACAGGTTAATCTGATTTATTTTGGGTTTTTAACATCTGTGCATGCGTTAAAAAAAAAAAAAAATCTATATAAACAGAAGTTACACAGCGACACTGTGAGCTGAAGGAAACAGGTAAACAAACAATGAAATGAAATGAAGGATAGCAGCGACATGTGACCTATTTTGTACTCTTATTAGCTCCTCCCACATTAGGACAGCTGACACTGACACCGTAGGCGTTGCCACGGTAACAAGACAAGACCGGATGTTTTGAAAATGACAGGAAGTGTACGTCTTAGTCATAACGTACGTACGTAGTCCGAAAGAAATCAAATAATGGACAGAAACATGTAAACCACAGTTTTTCCATTATCGCATTTCTGAAGTGCATGTAAACGCATCGCATCTGATTAATTATCGAATTACTCACAGTTTATTATGGTCATGTAAACGGACTCTATGTTGTGTTTTGAAAGTCTGAAAAGTGCTTGAAATTCAGTTTAAGTGCTTGTAGTTTTAACTATGTGTTGTGTTTTATTTATTTATTTATTTATTTTAATATTCACTCAAGCCAAAGCTACTTACAGAGAGGTGATACGTTTAGAAAAATAAAATTTTATGTCAAAAAAGAACACTTCCAGGTGTTCTCAGGTCAACTCCAGGTACATTTGTATCTTAATCTTTGTCTCGGTGCCAGTGTGTCTGAAGAACGCCAAGTGGATTTCCTTTTTTTGGATAAAACTTTGTGTTTCCTTTCATTCCCTAAACTTTTTGCTTTTATGAAACATAATTTAGATGTTTATCGCATAATACAATGAAGATCATTGTGATAAAAAGTGGAAAAAATTATCATAGATATGTGTATTCCTGGAGCTGTGTATTTTACCCCAGTGATAAGGTGCTGGGTAAAAATTGAAAATGACCCTTAAAAGTGCTTGAATTTGACCTTAAAAAACGTGTAGGAACCCTGAGTATTAAAGATTTACTTTTCCTTCTAATGGTCCATATTTTGATGGTTTTAACATGTAAATAGTACAGATATCAGTATAGTAGCTATTGATCACTGATAGGAAGTCATATATGGACTTTCATTTGGGTCCATGACCTTTGACCTTGAGTGACCTTCAAGGTTCAAACTCAAGGTCACCAGTGTCTGGATTTCAACAGTCTTCTCTGAAAATGCTGAATTTATTTAAATTTTTTGGTGTATCTTCCTTAAGACAATGTCTACAAAGTTTGTTCACAGTTTTGAGAAATTTTAAGTTTTGACACATTTTTGAAGTATTAAAAATGTGCCTATTTTGATGGTTTATAACATGTAAATGGTTACAGATATCAATATAGTTACAATTAATCATTGATAGAAATCATATAATAATAATAATAATAATATAGTAAAGTGCTTTGGGTGCCTTGAAAAGCACTATAGAAATCTAATCCTTTATCATTATTATTATTATTATTATTATTATTATTATTATTATTATTATTATTATTATTATTATTATTATTATATCTGGACTTTGATTGGATGAGTTGAGTTCTCCTCCAGTGAAAGTCCCGCCCACTTGTACAGTTAAATTGATCTGCATCCAGACCACAGGACTGGAACATAGAACACAACCTGACAACCTCACACATTCAACTGGGACTGATTCCCATAGAACACAGTTGTCAAACATGTGGCCCGTGGGCCAAACCTGGCCCGCCAAAGGGTCCAATTCGGCCCTTGGGCTGAAATGCAAAAATTACGCTAAAATATTAGCAATCGATGGTATTAAAATCTTTTTAGTTCGGGTTCCACATACAGAACCATATGATCTAAAGTGGATCAGACCAGTTACATACTTGTATAATAATCTATTTGTAATGACAACTTCAAAATTTTCCCTTTGTTTTAGTATAAAAAAGTGTAACATTTTTTTTGAAAAAGTGTCAAATTTCATAAAAATGTTGAATTTTACAAACTATTCTTTCACACAAAATATGAAGAACCTGAACAAATATGAACGACCTGAAATGTCTTAAGAGAAGTAAGTGCAATTTTAACAATATTATACCTGTTACTAAATGTGTGATGTATTTGTAGATCCACTGTCGTCTGTCAGTTGGAATGCACATGAGTAAACCAGTGTTCAGAACGCAAACCTCCGCCAAGCACCCTGAACGGTCTGCATGTGTGGATCGACTATTTCTGTTTAAATTCAACAGTTTCCAGGTTGTTCCATACAGCAGAAACAGTTGAAGCTTGGTACCAGTCATGTGTCTGTCCAATTAGATTCAATTCACATCAATATTTGTTGAGTTATAATTTTAAATGTGTAGTAAATGGGATTTTTAATGTTAAATGTAAATGTCCACAGACGTCCACATTCCACAGTGGATGTGGACAATTTGGTTCAGATACAAGATATTGTTCTAATCTACAGGTGGATCAAATTGGAGGCTAATCGGAGTTGTTTTGAATTTTTTATGAATTTTTGAAAATTGCTCAGTGCATGACAGATGGAAAACTGTAGATGTTGTGACCTTACTGTGACCTTGAACTTTGGCCTACTGGACCAAAATGTAATGGTTGGTCCCAGGGCCGAGGCCTATCTGTGGGGAAGATTTGGGAAAAATGGGTGGAAGAGTTTTCCCCTAAAGTTGCTAACAAACAAACAAACAAACACACACACACAAAGCAAAAGTGATCACAATAGCTCCTGGTGGAGGTCATGATAAACTGAGGCAGAATATTGTTAAAATTGCACTTGTTTTCTTCAGAAATTCCCGGTTGTTTCATGTCATTCACACTTTTAAGGGAACTTTCCAGCTGTAAACACTTTCAAATGTACTTTAATTTTTTTCACTGTTGTTATTTTACTGGTTTAGATCATATGGGCTGAATGTGGAACCTGAACTAAAATGAGTTTGACATTCCTGACATAGAACATGACACTGACACACAGGTACATGGTTTTCTTTTTCTTTTTTTTCCCTCCCTGTTTCCCTTCTTTCACCTTGACTTCCACACCTGAGCTCAGACTGGTGTATCCCTGCACTGGCCCAGTCCCTGACGGTTCGCCCAGATGCTGAATATTCTCACACAAACAGGCCTTTGAAGGCTTGGACGCCCCCTTTCTCTTGTGGACCTTCAGTGGACTTTGCCCTCCTGTACTGACAGGTTCAGACGAACTGGCGAAGCTGGCAGGGGAATCTGTGTGGTTTCAGAGCCCACCGATCAAGAAACGTGACTGTTTGTTTTATATTAGCGAGGTCTTTGCTTTCAATTTGTGAAGCTTGAGTGGATTTGAGTTTACAGAGCGCAGGGCCAGGAAATGATGTTTGACAGTGTAACACCTGTTCAGCTCTTGGAAACGGCATCAGGGTTATTTCTTTAAACTTCCATCTTACGGGTCATTAAAACGGTTTAATCCTTAACCCGCCGCATGCCGAGCAGAGAGGGTTTTGTTTTTGAGACACGTTAGAGTTTATGGTAAATGATGCAGTGTCATCTTAAATGCCTCTGTGTGTTTTTAGTGTTTTTGTTTTTGTTTTTTTACTTTTCTGCATCTGTAGTTGCAGTTTTAAACTGGAGCGAGGCCACTGATGAGCTCCACTGAGTTCAGAATCAAAGCCACTGTTCCCCCTAAAGTTGGAATCATTTTGTTTTCAGACACATTTCTCTTTTATTCCTATTTCTACTCATCAGTTCCACCTTTGACCTGGTGTAATGAGTCCCAGTTACACTGTTATCTATCAAGAGTAAATCACATTATCACAATCGATTTCATGAAGAAAGGTAAAATATTTTATTCCAGCTTTATGTGCAGAAATGTACTTATATATGATGTAAATGTATATCATTACTTGTACATTGTGCTAATATTGCTTCTAATTACGTCCACTGGAGGTATTGTGATGGCTTTGCTTTGTGTGCGTGTGTGTTTGTTTGTTTGTTAGCAAGATAACTCAAAAAGTTAAGGATGGATTTTCATGAAATTGTCAGGAAATGTTGATACTGGCACAAGGAAGAAATGATTAAATTTTGGTGGTGATCGGGGGGGGGGGGGGGGGGCACTGATCGGCCTTGGCGGAGGTCTGTGCTCTCTGAGTGCTTTTCTTGTTATAATATGTGAAAATTACCATTATTATTAGATCATTATAGGGTTGTTTTTTTAACTTGTTCTGTCAAAAGTACTATCGATGTTTTGCAATCAAGTCGAAATATTTAAACCAATGAATGCAACTGTGAATAGAATAGAATAGGATAGAATAGAATAGAATAGAATAGAATAGAATAGAATAGAATAGTCTTCTTTGTCATTGTGTTTAACCCTTTCATGCATGAATTGTGAGAACCTGAGTCAAGATTTATTTTTGAGGTGTTTTTATTCCTCCTTAAGCCATGAAAAAAACAATGTGATCCAGTTTTTTTTTTTTCTATAGAGTTACAAAAATATCCATGCATTTAATTTTTGAAGTAAAGAAACGTGTTTTAAAACCAAATGTCAGAAAGTGATATGAAAACAATGAAATAAAAACATTTTTAATGACACTAATCTCATGTCTTCTCACATTTTAACATGTTCTGATGCTAGTACTTACTCACTTCATGGAGATAATATGCAAAAAAAAACCTTTTTGTCTAACAAATAACAATTGATTTCCACTCAAACATGTCACCGCAGATCAGGTTCATCAAGAACAGCACAGTTACAGTAATGGTGTGAATGTCAGTGTATGAGATGGTGCATAAGTGTCCAGTGTGTTGGCTGATATGGAACTAAAACAACAAAACCCATGAATATACAAGAGAAAAGCTGGAGAATAACTGTCCACTGGAGTGACCTATGCATGAAAGGGTTAATGCACAGCGAAACTGTGGAAAAATACCAAATGGAGATCCTCAAGCCTCGAGGTGCCATCATCTTAACATTTACTTCCAATGCAGCTGATATACACCAACTGGGCACTTCATTAGGTACATTTCACCAGCACTGGGTGTACCTAATAAAGTGGCCAGTGAATGTAACGTTAATTTTGGTAGAGGAATAGATCGCGGTATCTCCCAGTTTAGTGCTAAAACTGACAAAGGTTAGCTAATATCAAGCAGCTGTTAAGTAGCTAAGATGCGATGTTAGTTGAGTAACTGAACTGGCTACCAGCGACTCACTCCAAACTGATGAAGAACGACTGTGATTGGTGGATGGCGGTGTGCAGTGTGTGTCAGGTACCCAGGCTGAAATTAGATGAGAACACGCTGAGTTCCTTTTCCTCCTACACTGCAGGACCTGCGATGTGACTATTGCGCACACGTACTTTGCGATGTCAGTGCTCAAACGATATATTGTGCAGCTCTGACTAGTAGTACATCTCCTGGTAAGAAAGATGCAAGATGAATAAAAGTGTTATTTACTTCTTTTATTCACATTTTTTTCATACTCCAACACTTAAAGGCACCATGACAGTTCTGTAGGCCGGTTTCCAATGCGTCTGGTACTTGCATGTTCTATATTGAAGTTCCATGTCAACTAGGGCTGTTGTACCGGCAAGAATCTAGCGATACGATACAAATCACAATACTAGGATTACGATACGATATATCATGATATGGTTAAAAAGGCAATTTTTTGTTTTTTCTTTTTTTTTAAATGATTATTTCCTTGAAGAATTGAATTACACCAGAAATCTGCACAAATACTAAACACATTTTTATTTGATCAGAACAGGATCTAATGCATATCACAAAATGTTCCTGTGTTCAAACTTAAATTCTGTTTTACAGACATTACAGTTTAAGATCCAAGGATCAAGGCTCAAGTGACTTTATTTGTACCCGTGGGTAGATCTGTTTTGCAGCAAGCTTTTGCTCACTGCCGGTCGCTGTGTGCGCATGCGCCCAACACAAATCCTTCGAAAGAATTACAGTGGAGATAATGCAAGCACATACATCACATACATAAGACATAAGACATTATAGACACAGTACACGTGGTCACATGGTGGAACTTTTTCAGTGGATTTGGTTGTGGGAGGGGGACAAGAAGAGAAGAAGAATGTTGTGAGGCAGACGGAGATGGGGGGGGGGGGGGGTAAATGCTTGTATGTGGTGAGTCCTTGAAAGTCTGTTTCTGTGTGAAAAATAAGAGACTCCTGTTCAAATGTTCATATTCTATTAGTTCAGAACTAACATCAGAACAGTGTTTTGGACAGTCCCAACAAAGGAACTCCCATCTGCCTCTCAGACAGTAAACAGTGCTTTTAGGATGATTCAAATTACCATTATTTAATTAAACAGTGTTAAATAATAATAAATAAAATAGAAACGATAAAGAAAACCAAAAAAACAAAAATGAACTTCCACCATTTCTGCATTTGAATAAATACCTAAAAACATTGACACAGTACTTTTTAATATCGACACAGTATCATGAAACGAAATATCGTGGTATTTTGCAGAACCGATATTTTCTCACACCCCTAATGTCAACTAAATAAAAGGCTGAATTGTGTGAAGTGCTGCCGTATCTGTGTAAAAGGTGCCGCTGACTCTTTAAATGCAGCTTGTGTTTGCTGCTGCAGGATCGTGCGGTTAATGTAGCCGACATCCGGGCTTAGCGTCGCTTAAAGCTGTACGTTTGCGAGCTCCGGCCGCCGCTGTATCTGTTGCAGCTGACCAGCGTAATATGCCTCCGCTGAAAAATCTGTTAAAACATCCGTCTCAAATAACAGGAAGGGAGTGCACTCAAAAATAAAGTTGTTTGTGGCGTCCTCGTCGTGCCCACTTTAGACCTAAAGGCAGTGTGTAATTTCTGCATAGCTGCGCTGTGGGTAACTCTGTACCATCTGCTTCAGCTGCATTACAGTGAACTGCATCCAAGGTGACAACGGCAACAATTTACATCCACTTCAACTGGTTTTGAAGGATGTATGGAAAGTAAAGTGCGGTTTAGTGTAAAATTCAGTGTAATCTCTGTGGTATGCAGTTCTGCAGATGCAAACACTTTATGGGCTGGATTTACTAAAGCACAGGTGTCAAACATGCGGCCCGGGGGCCAGAATCGGCCCGCCAAAAGGGTCCAATCCAGCCCATGGGATGCAAAAATTACACTGAAAACATTAACAATCATTTTAGTTCAGGTTCCTCATTCAGACCAATTCAATCTCAAGTGGGTCAGATCAATAAAATACTATCATAATAACACAGAAATAATGACAACTCCATTTTTTTCTCTTTGTAAATGTAAATATTTTCATGTATTTACACTAAAACAAAGTTTAAATTTTGCAAAAAATGTGAATAACCTGAACAAATATAAACAACCTGAAATGTCTTAAAATAAATAAGTACAATTTTAACAATATTCTGTCTGTTATTAAATGTTTGTGTGTTTTGTAGATCCACTGTGATCTGTAAGTTATAATATACATGTGTGAATGATAAACTGAGGCAGAATATTGTTAAAATTACACTGATTTTTTCAGTTTGTTCATGTAATTCACATCTTTTGAAAGGATAGTTTGTAGATGTAATGTCATAATGTAAATTTACTTTTTTTTGCTCTAAAACAGAAGAAAAGTTTGGAGTTGACATTATTTATATATTATTATGTTATCATTTTCCTGGTTTGGCCCACTGCAGATCTAATTTAGCTGAATGTGGAACTGAACTAACATGAGTTCGACAGCCCTGGTCTATTGGGTTATTTTCCGTCACACTGTGGATTGAAGCTCGGTGTTTGGATTGTGGTTGAACGGAATCTAGATGAGCCTCTGTAAGCGCGAGATGAATTTGTGAAATGCAAAAATTACACTGAAGAAATTAACAATCAAGGATGTTAAAAATAAGTTTAGGTCAGTTCAATCTAAAGTGGGTCAGAACCAGTAAAATACTTTCATAAGAACCTATAAATAATGAAAACTGCAAATGTTCCTCTTTGGTTTAGTGTAAAAAAAAAAAAAAGTAAAATTGCGTATCATCCACACATCACCCCCCACCCCCCCCCCCCCCCCAATCCCCGGTTGCAAATTCGTTCGTGTTGGTATAGTATTGGTATTAATGCTAGTATAAGTGTTTGTATAAGTATTAGTATTGGTATAAGTCGTAGTATTGGTGTTAGAATTAATAGTAGTGTTGGTATTATTATTGTCATTAGTATTAGCATTGGTAATAATGTTACTATTAGTATTTGTTGTAGTAGTAGTAGTGTTACTATTGGTATTAGTTGTAGTGTTGGTATTAGTATTAGTAGTAATATTAGTAGTATTTGTGGTAGTAGTAGTAATAGTAGTTGTTGTAGTAGTAGTATTAGTAGTAGTATTAGTAGTGTTAGTATTAGTATTAATAGTAGTTGTGTTAATAGTAGTAGTAGTAGTGTTAGTTTTATTAATAACAGTATTAATATTAGTATTAGTACTAGTACTTGCATGTATATTTTAGTTTGGATGGTCCCAGATGGTAGTAAATTAAATGGATGTATAAGGGTTGACCTTTGACCTTTTAAACCTGTGCTCTGTGATGGAGGTTACCTGTCTGTTTTTTTTTTTACACTGTCACTGTTTTTAATCTGTTTTTTACACTGTCCAGTGTTTTTAATCTGTCTTTTACACTGTCAGTGTTTTTAATCTGTCTTTTACACTGTCAGTGTTTTAATCTGTCTTTTACACTGTCAGTGTTTTTAATCTGTCTTTTACACTGTCCAGTGTTTTTATCTGTGTATATAGTTAAAACAGACGTCCATGTGGATCCAGATGAACATGTGACCCACATGCAGACGGTCAGAGTGGAGTCGACCCACAGTCAGAACCTGTTAGTGTTGAATCTGGATCAGGTTCACGTAAACCACAGTGTTCCCACCACAGTGTTGAACCAGCGGTCACAGACGACACCCCACCCCCACCCACAGACATACGAGGACTGAAATCCCCAACATAGCTATGGTTACCTGAGGGTCCCGCCTTCCTCCCCCCATGAAAACAGCCCAGATTAAACTGAAGGCAGCGCCCGCCGTCAGACAAAGAGCAGAAAACCCCCCAGACTTTGAAGTCAGGTGCACATGAGCAGGTTCTCAGGGCCTGGGATCCAGAGCAGCGCTGGCTCTGCTGTTGGCAGTCGGACACACCTGCACAAACTCGTCTGTGGGTGGAAGCAGTTCAGTCTGTTCTCCTGTGCTCCACTTCAGAGGGTAAATCCAGTCAATCTGAGCCGAAAAAACCACCTGGAACACACTGGTGTTCTGGAATCAAAGAAGACACCTGAACTGTGCATGGAATCACTTCAGAAATAATAATGACGAGCATCCTCAACACAGTGTTTAATATTGACTTTTTTAATGAGATGCAAGAAAATATTAATGCAGTACATAGCAGTAGTTTTAGTTTTATGTGTGACTTATAAGTATTTTCATAGAATAAAATATAAAATATTAAAAATAACCATATCTTTGGACATTTTCCCATTATTTGTGTTTATTTTGCATAATTTCTGTAAATTTAATCTAATGTTAGTGTAACTGTTAGTATTACTACATGTTATAGTATAAGTATAAGTATTAGTTTTAGTATTAGTATCTGTTATAGTATCATTACTATTAGTATTAGTTTTAGTTTTAGAATTCAAATTAGTTTCTGTTATAGTATTATTAGTAGTAGTAGTATTAGTATTAGTACTAGTGCTAGTATTAGTATTAGTTTTAGTATTCATATTAGTATCTTTTATAGTATTATTAGTATTAGTATTAGTTTCAGTTTCAGTATTCATATTAGTATCTTATTGTATTATTATTAATAGTAGTAGCAGTAGTATTTATATCTATTATAGTATTATTAGTAGTATTAGTATTTTTTTAGTTTTAATATTTGTGTTAGTATCTGTTATAGTATTATTTTTATTAGTAGTATTAGTACTAGTATTAGTACTAGTACTAGAGCTAGTATTAGTATTAGTTTGGTATTAGTACTAATACTAATACTAGTGTACTAGTACACTAGTATTAGTATTAGTTTTAGTATTGGTATCAGTATTAGTATACTAGTACTAGTTTTAGTACTAATACTAATACTAGTAGTAGTGTACTAGTACACCTGTACACTTCAGTCTTGGTCCTGTACACTTAATAATATTAATAATGGATTGGGTTTTATATAGCGCTTTTCTAGACACCCAAAGCACTTTACATTATTGACCCATTATTCATTCGCTCTCACATTCTCCCTCTGGTGGTGGTAAACTACATCTGTACCCACAGCCTACGGCCCCTCCCACCACCACCAAACATTCATACACCAGTGTGAGTGGCACTGGAGGCAAGGAGGGTGAAGTGTCTTACCGAAGGACACAACGGACTAACTAGGACAGAGCGGGATTCAAACCGCCAACCCTTCAGTTTTTGGACGACCCGCTCTACCACCTGAGCCACAGTCGCCCCACTTCAGTCTTGGTCCTGTACACTTCAGTCTTGGTCCTGTACCCTTCAGTCCTGGTCCTGTACACTTCAGTCTTGGTCCTGTACACTTCAGTCTTGGTCCTTCAGTCCTGGTCCTGTACCCTTCAGTCTTGATCCTGTACACTTCAGTCCTGGTCCTGTACCCTTCAGTCCTGGTCCTTCAGTCCTGGTCCTGTACCCTTCAGTCCTGGTCCTGTACCCTTCAGTCTTGGTCCTGTACACTTCAGTCCTGGTCCTGTACCCTTCAGTCCTGGTCCTTCAGTCCTGGTCCTGTACCCTTCAGTCCTGGTCCTTCAGTCCTGGTCCTGTACCCTTCAGTCCTGGTCCTGTACCCTTCAGTCCTGGTCCTGTACCCTTCAGTCCTGGTCCTTCAGTCCTGGTCCTGTACCCTTCAGTCCTGGTCCTGTACACTTCAGTCTTGGTCCTGTACACTTCAGTCTTGGTCCTTCAGTCCTGGTCCTGTACCCTTCAGTCTTGATCCTGTACACTTCAGTCCTGGTCCTGTACCCTTCAGTCCTGGTCCTTCAGTCCTGGTCCTGTACCCTTCAGTCCTGGTCCTGTACCCTTCAGTCCTGGTCCTTCAGTCCTGGTCCTGTACCCTTCAGTCCTGGTCTTTCAGTCCTGGTCCTGTACCCTTCAGTCCTGGTCCTGTACCCTTCAGTCCTGGTCCTTCAGTCCTGGTCCTGTACCCTTCAGTCCTGGTCTTTCAGTCCTGGTCCTGTACCCTTCAGTCCTGGTCCTGTACCCTTCACTGGTTTAATTCCAGTCGTGTTGGTGCAGCTCCGTCTGAACCGTCATTTTTAAATCCAACCTGTCAGCAGTCTGATTGGGACGCAGACGTTGAAGGCGCGCATAAATCTGACTGGACTGTTATAAAATCAGAAATATAAAAGTATCCGTCTATCTTTGTGGTGCAGGGACATATTTAACATTTGAACTGGGTGTTTATATAAATGGATGTTGCCACACATGGTCTGGTTTTATCCTGTTCTGTCTTTAACCCTTAGACCCAGACCTACTCCTGTGGCAGTTCCCACATGGATTATTCTGTACTTTTAACCCTTTCTTAAGTGATTTATCAACATTTGGGCTATAATATCCTCTGTAATTTGTGTTTTTTCAGTGTAAATCATGTATTTTCCTATATTTAATTCACTGATCATGTAGATGTTCATTAAAACTCAGATTAAAGTTGAGGTTATTTTATCAAAAACAGAGAAAATGAAGAAAAACTGACTTTTTCAGTCCAGTCTCTCATTCACTGAACATAAACCCAGTGTGTCCATCCACTGTCACTGATCCAACTCCATGGGTTTGACTGGGGAATCAGTGTTGTAGAAGATGATGGTGTTTCCACGGTAACCACAGAGCCTCTGAACGTCCAAATGGGTCACTTATTTTATACATTTTTTTATTCATTTTGTTGATTTTTATTCATTTTATTAATTATTGCATTTGTTTTTGTTTATTTTGTTGGTTTTTCTACATGCTGATGCCTCTTTTATTATTTTTTCTTTAACTTTGTTCAGTTTGTGGCTTATTTTGTCCATGTGAATTATTATTTTTGATGATTTATTATTAATTTATGGATCGGATTAGTGGATCAACAGTTATTAAACAGTTTAGATCAGTAGATGGTTTTGGTTTTTGAGGGTTAACAGAATAAATACAGGGTTCTAGATGTTATAAAACAATGAATTCTCCTTATTTTTTTTAAGTATTTTACCTATTTTCTTCTGACTTTACAAGTAATTGTTCACTTTTATGCCATATTTCAAGGTTTTTTGTTCATTTTTTTCCTTGTTTTTCCAGTATTTTTGCTCATTTTATTGTCCTTTTCCAAGTTTTTGTACATTTTATCCCATGAATAATTGAGGTCAAACTGTATTTTACACCAATTATTTCCATGTATTCCAAGTATTTTGCTCATTTTCTTCTCACTTTAGAAGGATTTGTTCACATTTATGCAATATTTCAAGGTTATTTGTTCATTTTTTCTTTATTTTTCAAGTATTTTTCTCATTTTCCAAGTTTTCGTACATTTTATCCTATGAATAATTGAGGTAAAACTGTATTTTACACCAATTATTTCCATGTATTGATAGGATTAGTGGATCAACAGGTATTAAACAGTTCAGATCAGTAGATGGTTTTGGTTTTGGGTTAACAGAATAAATACAGGGTTCTGGATGGTATGAGACGATGAATTCTCCAAATTTTTCCAAGTATTTTACTCATTTTCTTCTCACTTCACAAGTATTTGTTCTCTTCTATGCCACATTTCAAGGTTTTTTGATGATTTTTTTCTGTGTTTTTCAAGTATTTTGCTCGTTGTCTTTTCACTTTACAAGCATTTGTTCACTTTTATGCTACATTTCAATGTTTTTTGGTTAATTTTTTTTTCTTACTTTTCAAAGATTTTGCTCATTTTATTGTCATTTTCCAAGTTTTTATTCATTTTTATCCTATGAATAATTGAGGTAAAACTGTATTTTACTCCAATTATTTCCATGTATTGATAGGATTAGTGGATCAACAGGTATTAAACAGTTTAGATCAGCAGATGGTTTTGGTTTTTAAGGGTTAACAGAATAAATACAGGGTTCTCAATGTAATTGAAATGATGAATTCTCCTTATTTTTCAAGTATTTTACTCATTTTCTGCTCACTGTAGAAGGATTTGTTCACTTTTTATGCCACATTTCAACATTTATTTGTTCATTTTTTTCTTATTTTTCAAGTATTTTACTCATTCTATTCTCATTTTACAAGTTTTTGTACATTTTATCCTATGAATAATTGATGTAAAACTACATTTTACATCCATAATTCACACATATTGATAGGCTTAGTGGATCATCAGGTATTAAACAGTTCAGCTCAGTAGATGGTTTTGGTTTCCAGTGGATGTGTGGGTCTTTATGGGTTAAACAAGACAGGAAATGCAATAGAAAGGATTAGAGCGCCCACACAGACAACAGCCCTATAATCCCACTTTTCTTTCTTTTTTTTTTTTTTTCCCCTTTTCCGTGGAGACGTTTTTTGCAAATTCACGGGTGGACGAGCGACTCCGTAGCGCTGCGGCGTTCACATGTATTTTAGGCTAAACTTGTATTCTTCTTCCCACTGGTAATTTAAAAGCCAGTGGAATGTGGAAAATGATTGTAGGAGTGGAGGGGAGGGAACAGATATGCCCTGCTCGGTCACTTTGGTGTCTGAAATCCGTAGCTGAGATGGCGTTTGACTGATTTGTGTTTTGACCACATGTGCCAGACCCGCCTGCTATTCTCAACCCGTAATTCCTCCCTGAATTCAGGCATGCGACTCATTTACTGTAGGGGCAGGATTTTTTTTTTTTTTTTTCCTTCTTCCAGGGAGCAGAAACTTTAGCCCTTTTCTGTTACAAAGCTCTCAAACCCAGCGCCGTAAGTGATGCCACCTGTCAGGCTGACAGCTCACTCCATATGGGGAAGGGAAGGAAGGCCTTTATCAGCTGCAGTCCACCACCTGCCAAGGATTTCAACCCCCAGAGTCTTTTCACAGGTCGCTGAAGCCATTTATCTGTTAAGTTTGGACATAGTGTGTTAGATGTGACTGTAAAAAACAAAAAACTCACATCTAGAGGAAATCCACATCTGTGTATTTGACTGTTATTTAACCCATAAAGACCCAAACATCCACTGGAAACCAAAACCATCTACTGATCTGAGCTGTTAAATACCTGTTGATCCACTAATCCTATCAATACATGGAAATAATTGGTGTAAAATACAGTTTTACCTCAATAATTCATAGGATGAAATTTACAAAAACTTGTAAAATGACAATAAAATGAGAAAAATACTTGAAAAATTAGGAAAAAATGAACAAATAAAACCTTGAAATATGGGATAAAAGTGATCAGACTTAACAGAACCTCAAAAGGGTTTCATCAGAACCTGATTTTAGACAATGTGACAAGATAAGATAAGACAAACAAGACAAACAAGGACACAATACAGAAAAAATACAGTTTTACCTCAATTATTCATAGGATGAAATTTACAAAAACTTGTAAAGTGAGAATAAAATTAGCAAAACACTTGAAAAACAAGGAAAAGATTAACAAAAAACCTTGAAATATGGCATAAAAGCAAACAAATCCATCTAAAGTGAGAAGAAAATGAGCATAATACTTGAAAACTGAGGAGAATTCATAATTTTATCCCATCCAGAACCCTGTATTTATTCAGTTAACCCTCAAAAACTAAAACCATCTACTGATCTAAACTGTTTAATACCTGTTGATCAATTAATCCTATCAACACATGGAAATAATTGGTGTAAAATACAGGTCTTCATCTTTTCATGGTCATCAGATATGACCCATTTGGACGTTCACAGGCTCCGTAGTTACCATGGAAACACAGTCATCTTCTCCAACATTGATTCACCAGTAAAACCCACGGAGTTGGATCAATGACAGTGGATGGACACACTGGGTTTATGTTCAGTTAATGAGAGACTGGACTGAAAAGAGTCACTTTTTCTTCATTTTCTCTTTTTTTGATATAATAACCTGAACGTTAATCTGAGCTTTAATGAACATCTACATGATCAGTGAATTAAATATAGGAAAATACCAGATTTACACTGAAAAAACACCAACTACAGAGGAAAATATTACAATAAATTGTGATAAATCAGTTGAAAAAGGTTAAATATAGAGGGAATAAAAGGATTTGGAACTGACATAAAAGTAGCTCTGGGTCTTTATGGGTTAAGTGAGTTATTTGGTCAAAAAAATGTCAGAAAATGTTTTAAAAAATCATAATTATAAATAAATCATTATAGATTACTCTGATTCATTTCATGTAGTTTGTAGTCTTTGTGATTTTGTGGAAAAAGTCACTTTTTCTTCAGTTTTCTCTGTTTCAATATAATAATGTTTGTCTTTACTGAGATTTAATGAACATCTACATGATCAGTGAATTAAATATAGGAAAATACATGATTTACACTGAAAAAACACAAACTACAGAGGAAAATATTATAATAAATGGTGAGTAGTCACTTGAAAAAGGTTAAATATAGAGGAAAAAAAGTATTTGGAACAGACATAAAAGTAGCTCTGGGTCTTTATGGGTTAAGTGAGTCGTAATAAGTATAAATAAATCATTATAAATTACTCTGATTCATTTGGAAATAGTTCCACGTCCAGTAAAACCGATGTAGTTTGTAGTCTTTGTGATTCTGGGGAAAAAGTCACTTTTTCTGCAGTTTTCTCTGTTTTAATATAATAATGTTTGTCTTTTCTGAGTTTTTATGAACATCTACATGATCAGTGAATTAAATATAGGAAAATAACTGATTTACACTGAAAAATGCCAAATTCAGGTAGTGATATTATAATAAATGGTGATAAATCATTTAAAAAACAGAGTGATAAATGCATGTGGATCTGCCTTAACAGTAGTTCTGGGTCTTAATGGGTTAACCAGGTCCATTTCAGGTATTAAATGTGTTTGTAAGTGAGACCAGGCCAACGCTGGGACTACACAACAGACCAACAATGCAACATAATACACACAAATCCAAACTGAACCAGACAAACCCACTAAAAAAGCCGTCCTTCTGGGTGCGTAGACCTGCGCAGCAGATGGTCCAGCGGTGCAGGTCTTGCAGAAGAGTCCTGCTGCTTCTGTCGTCACAGCTCGGATTTATTGCACATAAACTTTCCTTCTGCTGCTCTGTTCTACATTTAGATTTAAGTCGCCCTCCGCTTAACGCCACGGAAGAAATGACACATGATCAGCCCGTAGCAGGCTTCATTCAGTGACTGTGTAAAAGATTCAGTCACTGTTAGAGCTGCAGATGTGGGGGTTTGTTTTAGGGAAATGGTTGGAGCTGTTTGTGTTTTCACCAGTGGAAGTGGAAGTGTTTCTGGTGTCACTACAGGAAGTCTACGTTCAGACTGCAGACAAATGTGGCCCAAATCTGATGTTCTCACCCATATGTGACCTGTGTCTGAACTGTTAAAGACAGTTTGAACAGCACTAATCAGACCCAGACCGCTTTCATATGTGGTCCGAAATCTGATACGGATCTGATATTTTACAATGCCACTTCAGTCTGAACGGCCAGGTCGCATATACCCGAACTTTATGTCATTGAAATGCGACAAACGTCACAATTCTGTGTCCCTCCATATTTCCTTTTGTAAACAGTGTGTCTGTGTGGTCACGTATTCCATCAGGACCTCTTTTGCTCATGTGGGTCACTTCAGGATCACATTCAGTTCAGACTGAAAACTGATAGAAGTCGCATTTAATGTGGAAAATGAACGAACACGCAAAAAAAAATTGGATCTCACCAGAAAATCTGAATTGTGCGTTAAGACCTGCTGTCTGAACGTAGACTTAGAACCTGGTGTGACTCAGATGGACAGATAGCATTTATGGATGGATGGATGAACAGATAGAAAAAATGAGGCAAAATTTATTCCTGTGCCAAAGTTGTCTGTTTATATTTTCAACACTTTGTAAACAAACAACATAACTTTTTTTAAACTCTCGTGTATTAAAAACAACAAATCTTTATGAGTATAAATTTCATGCAAAATATAAACTGAAACATGCCTTCTTTCATTGATAAGAAAAAAAAATTAATTGGTCATTAACTAGAAGCACTCAGAGAGCGCAGACCTCCGCCAAGGCTGATCAGTGGCCCCCCCATGGGCCCCCCCACCCCCGATCACCACCAAAATTTAATCATTTCTTCCTTATCCCATTTCCAACAAACCCTGAAAATTTCATCAAAATCTGTCCATAACTTTTTGAGTTATGTTGCACACTAACGGACAGACAAACAGACAAACCCTGGCAAAAACATAACCTCCTTGGCGGAGGTAATGAATGAATGAACCTTTCATCAACAAAAAAATTATTATTTAATACTCAAATAGATAAACTCATCTTGAATAATATAAAATAAAAATGTTCTTGAAATGTGTCCATTTTATTAAATGAATGTATTTATTCTGTTTATTCTGTCTTATTTTAAGTATAATGAGAAATTTGGACTAGAAATGTTAAAAATACACTTGGTAAGAGTTAGATTTTTTATAGTGCAGACCCTGTCCATGCAGAGGTGGACCTTCCAGACCCTGTAGACCACATTGGACCTCAGAGGTGGACTTTACAGACCCTGTAGACCACATTGGACCTCAGAGGTGGATCTTACAGACCCTGTAGACCACATTGGACCTCAGAGGTGGATCTTACAGACCCTGTAGACCACATTGGACCTCAGAGGTGGACTTTACAGACCCTGTAGACCACATTGGACCTCAGAGGTGGATCTTACAGACCCTGTAGACCACATTGGACCTCAGAGGTGGATCTTACAGACCCTGTAGACCACATTGGACCTCAGAGGTGGACCTTCCAGACCCTGTAGACCACATTGGACCTCAGAGGTGGACTTTACAGACCCTGTAGACCACATTGGACCTCAGAGGTGGATCTTACAGACCCTGTAGACCACATTGGACCTCAGAGGTGGATCTTACAGACCCTGTAGACCACATTGGACCTCAGAGGTGGACTTTACAGACCCTGTAGACCACATTGGACCTCAGAGGTGGATCTTACAGACCCTGTAGACCACATTGGACCTCAGAGGTGGATCTTACAGACCCTGTAGACCACATTGGACCTCAGAGGTGGACCTTCCAGACCCTGTAGACCACATTGGACGTCAGAGGTGGACTTTACAGACCCTGTAGACCACATTGGACCTGACATAGTTTCTTCACTGTCCACACTGGAACTGTTGCTGTCACTGTTTTGTAATGTGTGTGGAAATGTCCAAAAATAGTCACTTGCCCTATAAAGGGTTAAGGCAGTGGTTGTGCTACCCTGGTGCGTTGGTTCAGTCTGAGTCCGTTGAACCCAGTGCAGCCGGAGAAAAACAGCAGAGCAGCAACGTGGGCCAAACTAAGGAGGCTTTAATAGAATTTCTAAAACACCGATTGCGAAAAGCAGGATAGCATTTTCTGATTCTGAGCGCCCTGTAATTTCAGACGTGTGGGTTCAAGCCACTTATTTTGTGGTGACGGCTTTAACTGGCGACTTCTCCGAAAAGGCCCAGGGTTGAGCGATCCGCTGGGCCTTCCTTTGACTGATGGAGCGAGCCGCTTCCCTTCCCCTTCGTGGGTATCTGGCCGCAGTTGTTCTGTCCTCGGGGCTAACCTCACTGGGCGTCGCTCTCCAACCATTGGCTGTTTAGAAAAGCCCCACAGGAGGACACCTGCTCTGGACTTTATTTACTCTGTCTGTTGCACAAACACCCATGCCGTCTGTTTATGGATGCAGATGGAGAGCACATGCAGTAAACAAATGTGCAAGCCTCGCTACGTTAGCGCTCCACGGCAACCAAACACCCCTTATTCTGGGATGTGTATTTGGCATCCATCACTAGTAAATTGAGTCGTTTACCCAAACATAGGATATATATGACCTTATATAATCAGAGCTGTGTGTCACATATTTTTTGGTGCTATTTAGCGTTCTATCGTCTGCATACTTTTTCACAGAAATGGCCAATGTAAGGACGTCAAAAAAGAAATAATTACATACAGTTAACATTATAAGGCAGTGTTTTTCAACCTTGGGGTCAGGACCCCACATGGGGTCGCCTGAAATTTGTAGTAATTGATATATGATCATATATGTTGCCTTATATAATCAGAGCTGTGTGTCACATATCCTCAAATATTTTTTTTAAATGAAATGTCATTGGCAGTGAACAACATTTTCTTTCTTTTTTTTTTTTTCAAAGTAAAGCTGTGAAGCTCATGTCCCTTACAAAGGACAAAAATGCATTACTGGGTCTCAGGAGGTTTTTTTTGTGCTATTTAGCGTTCTATCATCTGCATACTTTTTACAGAAATGGCCAATTTAAGAACATTGAAAAAGAAATAATTACATACAGTTAATCTTATAAGGTAGTGTTTTTCAACCTTGGGGTTGGGACCCCACGTGGGGTCACCTGGAAGTCAAATGGGGTCACCTGAAATTTCTAGTAATTGATTAAAAAAAAACCAAAAAACCAAAAAAAAAAAAAACAACTTACTAATAAAAAACACATGGTGAGTTGACAGACAATCCCAATCCATAAAAGACAAACTGTGAAGCTGAAACTGAAGCACTGTGGTTCTGTTTATCTGTCAAATGTTCATTGTGGTCATCTAGATGTTCATAAAAGCTCAGAGAAAATTCAAAGGTTATTATATCAAATCAGAAAAAAAATTAGGAAAAACTTATGTTTTCATCAAATCTCTCATTACCTGAACATAAACCCAGTGTGTCCATCCACTGTCATTGATCCAACTCCATGGGTTTTACTGGTGAATCAATGTTGTAGAAGATGACGGTGTTTCCATGGTAACTACGGAGCCTCTGAACGTCCAAAAGGGTCACTCATTTTATACATGTTTTATTAATTTTGTTGATTTTTATTAATTTTATTTACTACGGCATTTGTTAGTGTTTATTTTGTTATTTTACTGGTTTTTCTACATTTTGATGTCTATTTTATTATTTTTTCTTTATTTTTGTTCAGTTCGTGGCTTATTTTGTCCGTGTAACATATTATTTTTGTTGATTTATTATTAATTTATTGATAGGATTCGTGGATCAACAGGTGTTAAACAGTTCAGCTCAGCAGATGGTTTTGGTTTCCAGTGGATGTTTGGGTCTTTATGGGTTAAACAACACAGGAAATACAATAGAAAGGGTTAAACGATGACTTTATTCTCGTAATATTAGGGCTTTATTCTTGAAACCTTACGACTTTATTCTCGTAGTAACAAAGTGTTTTTATTTTTCCGTTAGAACGTATTCACTTTAAGCCTTTTCGGCTCCTGTTGTGCACGGAACACAGATATAACATTAAACCACAGTGCAGAGAAACAAGCTCTTTTAAACAGTTAACTTGTGCATTTTTGTGTCCGTTGCCAAGACATCTGCCTGGAGACACACCCTGTAATTATAAACGAAAGAAAAAGAAACGACTTTTGATTATTTCTGTCCTCATTGCACGCATGTGTTTTGTAAAATCAGGCCGGGTTACGATGACAATTACAACAGGAAAGCAGGACACGGGAACAGAAAAAGCCGTTGTTTTTTTTTTTTTTTTTGGCGTTGCCGATGTGATGGAGTGGAGGTTTGGACGGTGACAGGTTAAAACACCATGTTTGCACATTAAACACTCAAATATTTGGAGTCATAGCGGCTACTGGATTTGTGCGTTCATCTCTTTCCAGGACGGAAACAATCAAAGCTCCGACGTATTTCGGTGCGTACATAAAGTGAGCGGGGTTCGGCGGACGGAAAGAGCGGCGGCCGTGCCAGGAGAGCGTGCAGGGAACTCTGGGAAAGGGTGGCTGCAGTCTATCAGCGGCCCATGTGGAGGCTCGTGATGAGAGGGTATATGTTAAAGGGCGCTCAAACAGATTACGGTGACTCACAGCGTTGTACAAACAGCTCACAACCCTGCTGTGGTATCTGAAAGGCACACTCCAACACAGGCCCGGTGTGTACAATAGGTGTGTGTGTGTGTGTGTGTGTGACGTCTGTGTAACACACACTGGACAGGCTTTTTATAGTCGCAGACCTGCGGCTGCTGCGGCCTTCGTGTAGTTTGGAGGTGGATGTATCGGCTAATATTAGCTTATTACACAAGTAGCGCAGTATGTAGGCCTGCACGTCTGAGGTGAGAATTAGAACAGAGGTTTTTATTTATTTTGTGAGCACTGACAAGTAAGGGTGTAAGAAAATATCAGTTCTGCAATATATCGCGATATTTAATTTCACAATACTGTATCGATATTTAATATGGAAGCGTATTGCATTCACACAAAAAATAAAATTCGGCTCTGTTTTTCTGAGATAATTATCTCATAATTACGAGAAAAAATGAGTTTAAAAAAAATCGACTGTTTTTCTGAATTAACGAGATACTGTTTTCTGAAGAAATTTAAATTCGGCTCTGCTTTTCTGAATTAATGAGATAATTATCTAGTAAAAACGGAGCCGAATTTTTATTTTTTCAGAAAACAGTATCTCGTTAATTCAGAAAAACAGAGAAGAATTTAATTTTTTGTGTGAATGCAATACACTTCCGTAATTTAAAAGTACTGTATTGATATTTTTAGGTATTTATTCAAATGCAGATTTTGTGGAGGTTCATTTTTGTTTTTTTGTTGTTGTTTTTTTGCTTATAATTTCTTTATTATTATTATTTAACACTCTTTTATTAAATAATGGTAGTTCCTTTGTTGGGACTGCACAAAAATACTGTTCTGATGTTAGTTCTGAACTAGAAGCACTTGGAGAGCGCAGACCTCCGCCAAGGCTGATCAGTGGCCCCCCCCCGTGGGCCCCCCCACCCCCGATCACCACCAAAATTTAATCATTTCTTCCTTATCCCATTTCCAACAAACCCTGAAAATTTCATCCAAATCTGTCCATAACTTTTTGAGTTATGTTGCACACTAACGGACAGACAAACAAACAAACAAACAAAGACAAACAAACAAACAAACAAACCCTGGCAAAAACATAACCTCCTTGGCGGAGGTAACTAATAGAATATGAACATTTGAACAGGATCTGAAACTGTAATGTCTGTAAAACAGAATTTACATTTGAACACAGGAACATTTTGTGATATAACATTAGATCCTGTTGTGATCAAATAAAAATGTGTTTAGTATTTGTCCATATTTCTGCTGTAATTCAATTCTTCAAGGAAATAATCATTTAAAAAATGAAACAAACAAAAAATTGCCTTTTTAACAGTATCATGATATATTGTGATATATCGTATCCTGATTGTAGTATTGTGATTTGTATCGTACCTCCAGATTCTTGGCAGTACACAGCCCTACTGATGAGGTTATTAATCAAATACAAACCTACTGCAAATTTTAAAAGAATTGTTAGAAAATGACACTAGTCGCTTTTCCTTTGACCCTCAAATTGCGTAAATAGAACTTGCGCATAAAAATGTACCACATGTGTGGAACAAACATATAGAAAGCCTCAGATCAGCTGAAACACTCAGTTTATTTAAAGGTGCAGTAGACTTTCGTGACCAATTTTTCATCAAATCTGTAAAACCTCAGTCACAGGAGACCACGTTGGACCTCAGAGGAGGACCTTACGGACCCTGGAGACCACATTAGACCTCAGAGGTGGACCTTACAGACCCTGGAGACCACATTAGACCTCAGAGGTGGACTTTACGGACCCTGGAGACCACATTAGACCTCAGAGGTGGACCTTACGGACCCTGGAGACCACATTAGACCTCAGAGGTGGACTTTACGGACCCTGGAGACCACAGTGGACCTGAGCTTGTTGACTCACTGTCCTCACTGGAACTGTTGCTGTCACTATCTTGTAATGTATGCAGAAATGACCAAAAATAGTCACTTGTCCGACAAAGGGTTAAGGACCTGGTCTGGTGGTAGTTCTGTTACCGTGGGGCGTTGGTTTCGTCTGAGTCCATTCAACCCTGTGCAGCCGGAGAAGTCACTTGATGTCACTGTCTTGTAACGTGTGCAGAAATGACCAAAAATAGTCACTTGCCCGACAAAGGGTTAAAAGTCTCAGACCTGCATCAAGGTTCTAATAGTTTTGGATTTTTCAGTATAGTTTAGTTTTATTTAGTTTTGACTTTTTTTTTTCTCTAATTCAATGAGTTTTACTTAGTTTTTACAGCAGGTTTGCTAGTTTTTATTAGTTTTCGTTATTTTCTAAATGCTTAGTTTTAGTTTAGTTTTAGGTTGTTTTTTTTTATATCTTTTCTCTTCTTTGCCGTCAAATTCAAATAAATCTCATACAGGACTCTGCTGTTTTCTTCCAACTTTAGTCTTCATGGGACCAGAAGACGACTCTAAACCATAAGTGACGACAAGTGACGAACCGTTAAATATCATTTGGTGCCAGCAGCTACAACTGTTCGAGGGAAATAAATCTATTTTGTATCAATCCGACATTGACGAAGACGAAAACGAAGGGAATTTGATCCATAATTTTTATACGTTTTAGTTAGTTTTATAAGCACACAATACAGTTTCAGTTAGTTATGTTTTTTTTCTTTTAATTATACTTTTTGTTTATTTCAGTTAACCAAAATGTTTTTACAATTCTAGTTTTCGTCATTTTGTTTTCGTTAACAATAATAACCTTGACCTGCATCCAGAGCCATTAGCGCTGCAGGTGAGTGTCGGCACTGACCTGCTCCGTTACCGCCCGACCCGTCAGTAAGTGAGCGCTGGCTGCGGGTCACATGACCTGCAGGTCCTGTGTAAACCGGCTCCATCCCCACGGACACAGCACACCTCAGCACACATGGTTTCTACCGTCGCATCTATTACACAAACCGGCTGTGTGAAGTCACCTCCAAGTCAAATAAGCAGCGACCCCCTCCTCATCCCACCACCGGACCCCTCCCAAACCCTCCGACCGAGCACACACACACACACGCACACACACACACCACACGGAGAGTATCTGAAAAGGGGATGGGGGTAACTCCTGCCAAAACCAGGCTCTTACCTAAAGCCCTTCCTGGAGTCCAGGCTGTGTTTTCCTTAGCCAACACATTTACACAGTTGTTAGTGATGGCCTGGGATTCCTCCTGAAGCGCAGCCCACCAATAATAAACAGAACGGCAGCTGACGCCACAAGACACCTGCACAGCCCACTGACAGTGCACGATTGTTCCCAGGGACCGGGGGGGTCAGCGGGGGCCGAGGTGGGCAAGAGGGGGGGGGGGGGGTCTGCCGGACGCACTGGTGACGCAGGGGTTTGTCATTAGCTAAAAGTCGTCCATGTATTCAAAGATATATAATAATAAACCTGGATTTAACCCTTTCATGCACAGTGGTCACTACAGTGGACAGTTCTTCTCCAGCTGTTCTCTTGTATATTCATGGGTTTAGTTTTTTTTAGTTCCATATCAGCCAACACAGTGGACACTTATGCATCATCTCATAAACTGCAATTCAGACCATTACTGTAACTTTGCTGTTCTTGATTGGTTCTTGAGTGGAAATCAATTGTTAATATTTATTTTTTGTATATTATCTCCATGAAGTGAGTAATAACTAGTATTAGAATATGTTCAAATGTGAGAAAACATCAGATTAGCTGCATTAAACATGGTTTCATTTCACTGTTTTCATATCACTTTATGATATTGGGTTTTAAATACATGTTTCTTTGCTTCAAGAATAAAATTCACGGTGTAGCTGAGTGGACATTTTTGTAACTCCATGAAAAACAGGTTGATTTAAAAAAAAAAAAATTCAATCACATTGTTTTTTTTTCCATGCCTAAAGAGGAATAAAAACACTCAGGAAAAAAAAAATCTTGATGAAGGCTCTCATAATTCATGCATGAAAGGGTTAAACAGTTACATCAAATACACATTTTCTGTCGCTTCCACTCGTCTTTTCTCTTTTTCGTAATACAGTTTTGTGCAAAAGTCTAAGGTCACTCTGTTTTCTTCTGATACAGCATGAAAACATTTAAAAGTTACACAAGATTATATTACATTTGTGCTACACTGTATTTTTTAGATGCTGTTGCTAGTGCTACTTTTGTGTTAGTTCCCAAATGAGTATTTCTCTCTATCCAACTTTTCTTAAGTGATTTATCACCATTTATTATGATATTATCATCTGTATTTGGCATTTTTAAGTGAAAAATCTGATATTTTCTTGTATTTAATTGACCAATCAAGTAGATGTTCATAAAAGCTCAGATTCAAGTTGAGGGTTATTTTATCAAAAACAGAGAAAAGTGAAGAAAAAGTGACTTTTTCAGTCAAATCTGTCATCTGAACATAAACCCAGTGTGTCCATCAACTGTCACTGATCCAACTCCATGGGTTTGACTGGGGAATCAATGTTGTAGAAGATGACGGTGTTTCCATGGTAACTACGGAGCCTCTGAACGTCCAAATGGGTCATATCTGATGACCATGAAAAGATGAAGAACTGTATTTTACACCAATTATTTACACACTGCAAAAATCTAAATCTGACCAAGTGCGTTTTTCTCATTTCTAGTCCAAATATCTGATCACACTTAAAATCAGACAGAATCACCTAAAGAGGAACTTTTCAGTGAGATAGAAGAACTGATTTATAGACAATAGATCTGGAAAATCTGATGTCAAGAAATCTGACCAAGAGAATTTTCACTTATAACATTGACAGATTTTTTGATTAATTCAAGATTTTTTTTTTTTGCTTGAATTAAGCAAAAAAAACATACATACAGAATGTGTTTGACCACTGACTTATCTTATCTTATCTTATCTTATCTTATCTTAACGTAACTTATCTAATCTTCACCTAACGTAACTTAACTTACCTTAACATAACTTAATGTAACTTATCTTAACTTATCTTCACTTATCTCAGCATAACTTAACATAACTTATCTTAACTTATCTTTACTTATCTTAGCGTAACTTAACGTAAGTTAATGTAACTTATCTTAGCTTAACTTATCTATCTTGTCTTATCTTAATGTAACTTAACGTAACTTATCTTAACTTAACTTATCTTGTCTTATTTTATCTTTATCTTAGCGTAACTTAGCTTAATTTAATGTAACATAACTTAACTTATCTTAACTCAACTTAACTTATCACATTGTCTAAAATCAGGTTCTGATAAAACCCTGCTGAGCTCATGTAAAGTCTGATTGCTTTACTCATCGTCCATGTAAATAGTTAAGTGCAGTTTTCATCAGAATCGTTCCTACCCCCCCCCACCCCACCCCCGCACTAGAGGCCAGTGGTTGCCAGTTTGTGTGTTTTGTTGTTGTTGTTTTCTTCTGTGTTTGGGTGCCACACACTTGGGACCCACAGCTGCAGTGGCACACATTCATTCATGCGGTCGGTGGTCATGCCACAGGATGTCAGGTGGTCTGTCCATTGTGTCCCCACCTGTAGGACATTGTCAGAGCACAAAGGGGGGGGGGCAGAGTACGTGTCAACCCGCCGTCAGCTTCTGTTTGACTTGAATCTGTAAATCCCTCTCTTTCAGCCGCGGGGCTTTGACAGATTAGCCAAAGGTTTGTGCGGCGGTTCACATGTGTGTGGGTTGGACTTCTGCTGGAGGGTCAGGGGATCCCACCGCCGTTAACACACACATCACTAATTACCACTGTCAACACCGTTCAAGTTTCACTGTTTGTCTCCGAGTACACGAACACGTCCACAGTGGATTTCTTTGAGGGTGGGGTACCACGGAGGATTCCACACGCTTTGTTGTGTTTATGAACTCTGAGGATCACGGATTTAAAGGAAACTCCCGCTCGACTGTTCTTTATGTAAGCTTTAACTTAAGGCAGAGGGTTTCAACTCTGGGGTCGGGACCCTATGTGGGGTCGCCTGGAATTTCTAGTAATTGATCAAAATAAAAAATTAAAAAAACATACTAATAAACAATACATGTTGAGTTGACAGAGACGATCACAAAACATAAATGAAAAGCAAGGAAAGAAAGAAAGAAAGAAAGAACACAACCTTCGACAGAGGATATTAAGTTCATAAGAGTGAACAAAGTAAAGTACTTACACTACAAACAAAAAGTTAAGGATATTTCTCTTTTTTTTGGTCTTTTTATTGTCATTTTTCATGTCTGTTCATTAAAAAAATGTGTTTGAATTCAATTCACACACAAAAAACTAAAAAGTGCTGTGCAAGAATCCCAACTGAAAAAAAAAAAAAAAAAAAACAGCCCAAAAATTGAAAATATCCTTCACTTTTTCTTTGTAGTATATATATGCGTTACAGTGAACAGTTTCTTAGTTCCATCCACCATAAACAAACCGTGTGTTTACAAACAGAGCTGGGAGGGAACTCAGGCATCTTCAGAATTTTGTCGCGACGTTCATTGTGGGAAGCGAAGGCTCACGTCACCGCCTGACAGCGGTAGCGGCAGCGCAACCATACGATATTATATGGATGAAAAAAAACATGCGCGGAAACGGCTGGAGGAATATGCATAGAGGGAAGGGTGCTCCTGCCGTTTCCACCTCATGTCTGTTCCAGCTGCTGCTGTCAGACAGCAGAGCGCACCGGCGTTTCCCACAATGCACGTCACAACAAAATTCCGTTGATGCCCGAGTTCCCCCCCGGCTCTGTTTGTAAACACATGGTTTGTTTCTGGTGGATGGAACTAAGAAACTGTTCACCATAATGCAAGAGATTCAGCTGAGTACTGACAGACAGACTGACAGATTCATGAAACTGAGGATAGGACTGAGGATGGACAGATCTGAGGAAAAACTGGTCATGAAAGTCTCCCGAACCTTTAACCTCATGAGACCCAGAAATGTTCAGCAAAGTACAAGCTTTTTTTGTTTTTTATTAAACATTGTACCCGTGGTGCCATTGTACGATAGCATGAGAGGCTAAAATCTCCCAGCATACCTCACAACATTTGAATACGGACATAAAATTGTGCCTAGTAGATAGTCAGGTCATGTTTCTATTCATTTGGTGAGTTTGGCAGTGATCGGGCCTGTGAAGGCTGAGGAGAATCTGTACAAACGACCTCCTGCTGCAACATCAAACGGACACCGGACACTGGACGGACACCGAACATGCATTATATAGTAGGATAAGTGCCTATTGGAAACATCCTGATGCAACAGTTTTTTCAGATGCAGTTTTTAAAATTTTTATGGAATGTCCTTTCTGGTGGACAGTTTTCTTCTCACTGTTTTTCTTTCATCCAGCTGAAATTTCAACTGTGTGTAAAAAGGTGAACAGTCAGTACCGTCGGACGCCGTCCTCTGTACCTGGGACCTCATCGGCGTTCTTCTTCTCAGGCGTTGGTTCTTGAGCCCTGAGCTGATATTTGCCGTAACGCGGAGCCTCTCGCTGCCCTGTGAGGTCACAGCACCTGTTCTGGGTAATTGCTGGCAGGTGACGTAAGGCCTCATGTAAGGCCTATATTGGGATATTTATCCCAATATTAAACTATATTCTGACATTAGTCCTTATTGTTTTGTATCCCAGACCCCTGTTAGAAAAGAAACACCTGAACTCAAGATGTCCACATACTTTTGTCTAGATTGTGTATGACTTAGGTAGCTATGAGGCTAATGAAATTATTTTATTTCATATCATTAGCTATATAGCATAATATTAGCATATTTTGGCTAAACTGAGATATCTGCATAAAATGAAGCCGCAGTGTCAGCAGAGTAAAGAGACACAGATATGACAGTTTAACTGAAAATATGACTGTAATTTTCTGAGGTTTTATACCAGCAAGAAACTGAACAAAAATAAGTAAAATGATTACAAATTGAAAAAAAAAAACCTAATCAACATGAAGCAAAAAATTACAAAATGATTTTTAAAAAATGAACAAAAATGACTAAAATAATCAATAAATTTAAGAAAAATGAATAAAATAACAAGCAGAATGAACAAAAATAACCTGAACAATCAATAAATTTAACAAAAATGAATAAAATAAGAAGCAGAATGAGTAAAAATGACCAAAATAATCAGTAAAAAAACAATAAGTCCAAACCATCTCTGAGTCATTTTGGAAACAAAGGTAATAATTTAAACCAAACTAACCAATGCAATGATATTTATCCCATGATATAAAACTATATTCATTATTGTCATTATTATTGTTTTGTATCCCAGACCCCTGTTAGAAAACAAACACCTGAACCCAGCGTGTCCACATACTTTTGTCCATTTCCTGGTTGTTTTTATCAGTCTTCCACAGATCCCAGTGGCTGTGCTTTGCTTTGGTATTGGTGTGTGTAAAAAGGTGAACAGTCAGTACCGTCGGACGCCGTCCTCTGTACCTGGGACCTCGTCGGCGTTCTTCTTCTCAGGCGTTGCTTCATGAGCTCTGAGCTGATGTTTGCCATAAAGCGGGGCCTCTCGCTGCCCTGTGAGGTCACAGCACCTGTTCTGGGTAATTGCTGGCAGGTGACGTAAGGCCTCCACTTGTTTTCCATGGTGTAAGGTGGAGGTCCCCCAGCCCCCACCCAGCCCCCCCCCACCCAGCCTGGAAACTTCTGTTGGTTGTTTGCAGCAAATAAGTGAGTCTGACATGGAGGTTCTGCTCCACGTCCGCCGTTAAATGAACTTTGGCTCACCTGCCAGCACAGTTCAAAGTACTTTTACTGTAGTAGTGCGACAGATTTATACTTTTACTCTAACCCGGGGGGTGTCAGACTCATTTTAGTTCACAGCCCAATATGATGTCAAACCAGTGAAATAATAACAGTGAAAAAAGTCACACTGAAGTAGAAGTTACATTATGTTGTGTGTGCACAAAATATATGGAAAGGAAAGGAACACTTATGGCAAATGTAGGAAAACAAAAGGAAAGAGGTGCAGTAACAATTTAAAAAATAAATTTAAAACCAATTTTACTGAACCATCAGCTCTTTTTTTTTTTTTTACTTTATTTTTATTGGTTTATTTCTGTACAATATAAAACAAACATAAAGGACATTTGGGATACTTTGACCATAAAAAAAACCCTTTGTGACTAAAAATTGTTTTAAGTAATGTGATGTTGAAATGAAAATGGTCCATTTCTTCTCTTCCATTTATTATGACTGTTCTTCTTGGGTCTAAATCTATGGGTCAGAAAGCTGTAGGTGGCTCTAATCAGCACCATTTTTTGGATATCAAAATTTAACTGAAAATATGACTAATTTTCTGAGGTTTCATAACCAGCAAGAAATTGAACAAAAATAAGTAAAATGATTACAAACTGAAATAAATAATGAACATGAAGCAAAAGATTTTCAAAAACAATCAAGAAAATGAGTAAAAATTACCAAAAATAATCAGTAAAAAAACAAGAAACTGCAAGAAACTGAACAAAAATAAGTTAAATGATTACAAACCGAAAAAAATAATGAACATGAAGCAACAAATTAAAAAAAAAATCAAGAAAATGAGTAAAAATGACCAAAATAATCAATGAATTTAACAAAAATGAATAAAATAACAAGCAGAATGAGTAAAAATGACCAAAAATAATCAGTAAATTCGGTAAAGTCCAGACCATCTCTGAGTCATTTTTGAACCAAATATAATAATTTAACCCAAACTAACCAATGCAATGATATTCATCCCATAATATAAAACTATATTATTATTTCATTAGTCATTATTGTTTCGTATCCCAGACTCCTGTTAGAAACAAACTCCTGAACTCAGCGTGTCCACATACTTTTGTCCATTTCCTGCTTGTTTCTCAGTCCTCCACAGCTCCCAGTGGCTGTGCTGTGCTTTGCTCTGGTCCACCTGATGATGTGTTTTCAGGGCCGGCTGTGTGTGGACACACTCGGTCCACAGATAGGGTATCTGGGCCCGGCCCGCTGCCAGCTCCGAACCCGATAGCATCTGTTTTAAAGGTTTGAGACGCGCAGAGAAAAAGGAGCCCTCTTATTCTTCTAAGCTCTGGAGCGCTAGTTATCTCACGCCTTGTTTTAGTAAGAGGATCCACAGACGGGCCCGTGTCCTGACAGTCGAACAAATGCGATATGTACGGAAGTAGATCTGTGTCATCAGATTTTAATTATAAAAGACACTGAATTTCTAGCACTGAATTTATTTATTTATTTACTTTTTTATTAAAATTAAGTATGTGAATTTTTTGCATCTGAATTTTTTTAATTCTAAATTTATGAACATAGTTGAATTCAGAGACAAACAATTCAGATACTTAATTTCAGTGCAAAAAAAAAGTTCAGATACTTAATTTCAGTGCAAAAAAAATTCAGATTCGTAATTTCAGTGCAAAAAAAAGTTCACATACTTAATTTCAGTGCAAAAAAAATTCAGATTCTTAATTTCAGTGCAAAAAAAAAGTTCAGATACTTAATTTCAGTGCAAAAAAATCTGATTCTTAATTTCTGTGCAAAAAAAAAAGTTCAAATACTTAATTTCAGTGCAAAAAAAAAAGTTCAAATACTTAATTTCAGTGCAAAAAAAAATGTAGATACTTAATTTCAGTGCAAAAAAAATTCTGATACTTAATTTCAGTGCAAAAAAAATGTAGATATTTAATTTCAGTGCAAAAAAAAGTTCAGATACTTAATTTCAGTGCAAAAAAAACCTGATTCTTAATTTCAGTCCAAAAAAAAATCTGATTCTTAATTTCAGTCCAAAAAAAAGTTTAGATACTTAATTTCGGTGCAAAAGAAAAATCTGATTCTTAATTTCAGTGCAAAAAAAGTTCAGATACTTAATTTCAGTACAAAAAAAAGTTCAAATACTTAATTTCAGTGCACAAAAAAGTTCAGATACTTAATTTCAGTGCAAAAAAATCTGATTCTTAATTTCTGTGCAAAAAAAAAAGTTCAAATACTTAATTTCAGTGCAAAAAAAAAAAGTTCAAATACTTAATTTCAGTGCAAAAAAAATGTAGATACTTAATTTCAGTGCAAAAAAAAATTCTGATACTTAATTTCAGTGCAAAAAAAATGTAGATATTTAATTTTAGTGCAAAAAAAAGTTCAGATACTTAATTTCAGTGCAAAAAAAACCTGATTCTTAATTTCAGTCCAAAAAAAAATCTGATTCTTAATTTCAGTCCAAAAAAAAATCTGATTCTTAATTTCAGTCCAAAAAAAAGTTTAGATACTTAATTTCGGTGCAAAAGAAAAATCTGATTCTTAATTTCAGTGCAAAAAAAGTTCAGATACTTAATTTCAGTACAAAAAAAAGTTCAAATACTTAATTTCAGTGCACAAAAAAGTTCAGATACTTAATTTCAGTGCAAAAAAAAATCTGATTCTTAATTTCAGTACAAAAAAAGTTCAGATACTTAATTTCAGTACAAAAAAAGTTCAAATACTTAATTTCAGTGCAAAAAAAAATTTTCAGATACTTGATTTCAGTGCCAAAACAAATTCAGTGTCTTTTATAACTCAGAATCTGATGAGACAGGTTTCCTTCCGCAGATCCGGGCCCAGCTGGGCTCTTCTTCCACCTGGGTCCTCCAGTCCAGGTCCAGCAGTGGGACTCGTTCAGGACCAGGGTGAACCAGACCAGTGCGTCTTATCTGTGTGAAGGCAGACAAAACACAGGCCTCACACCCAAGTGCATCCTCTGTTCCACTTCTTCACATCCTTTGTCGTTGGCGTTCTTATCTCAGGCGTCCCATCCACATGAAAAGCTGGTCTGGTGTTCAGAGGACGCCCTGTGGGAGTTTACGCCGCTCCTCTTTTGTCTTCTTTGTCTGAACACGGTGGCAACAGCGTTCGTCATCCTTTATGTTCATGTTTTGTCTGGTGTCAGATCACTTCAGAGTTCCAGTCTCTGAGTTTATGATTCATGCCTTTGGTTTTTCACTCGTGTTTTAATCTGAAAACATCGACGTGTTTCTGTCAAAACCTGAAGCTCAGGCATCGTTTGGACAATGATTTCAGAATCAGAATACTTTACTGATTGAACTCTTTATTTCGAACATGTGGACAGTGAAATCAAAACAAAAATAAACCGACAAAATATCAGTACTGGTACATAAAAGACTGACAAGTAAACAAAAGGGGGGGGGGGGGGGGGGATAAATAAATAAATAAATAAATAAAATTAAACATGATCAAAAAGGTGTAGGAAGAAGTAAACACTTATGTACTCCTACCTCCAATCTCTGTTCCTTATGATCACTATATAGCAATTATTATTTTATTTGAATATCAATATAATAACAACAGCAGCAGCAACAAAAAACAGCAACAATAATAACAGCAACAACAACAGCAATAATAACAGCAACAGCAACAATAATAACAGCAACAATAACAGCAACAACAACAGCTACAATAATAACAACAACAGCAACAATAACAGCAACTATAGTCACAGCAACAATAACAGCAACAACAACAACAGCAACAATAACAGCAACAACAACAGCAATAATAACAACAACAGCAATAATAACAGCAACAGCAACAATAAAAGCAACAATAATAACAGCAATAGCAACAATAACAGCAACAGCAATAATAACAGCAACAGTAACAGCAACAGCTACAATAACAACAACAACAGCAACAATAACAACAACTGCAACAGCTACAATAATAACAACAACAGCAATAATAACAGCAACAATAAAAGCAACAATAATAACAGCAACAATGATAACAACAACAATAACAGCAACAGCAATAATAACAGCAACAATAACAGCAACTATAATCACAGCAACAATAATAACAGCAACAGCCACAGCAACAATAAATACCCAAAAATATCGATACAGTACTTTTTGATATCGATACAGTATCATGAAATGAAATATCGCGATTTATTGCAGAACCGATAATTTCTAACAGCCCTGATATTGACAAGTGTGTACTTTTACTACATACTTATTATGTATAAGTACTTTACTTTATACACTTTTATGAACTTAATATGCTCTGTAGAAGTTTGTGTTCTTTCTTTCTTTCTTTCTTTCTTTCTTTCTGTCTTTGTCTTTCTTTCTTTCTCTGAATGTGTTTTCCATGTGAACTTGTTTGTTGCTGTCATTGTCAGTCCTTCCATCTCAGCAGGACCTTCTTCCTGCATAAATACGCTTGTGTTTTTCTTCTGGGTTCGTGGAATTTGTTTCATATTAATGTGGTTTCTCACTTCTGCAGAACAAATCCCAAACCTCTGCTTTACTTTAGGCATCAATTGTTTTAGTGCTGCCTGTAAATCTAAAGCATCTGTTATCTTCTGAATCTTTCTGAACTTCTAAAGTATAAAAAGCTGCGTTTCTGCCTGTTTTTTGGGGTTTTTTTTGAGGCCTTTATGCTTTTTAGTTTCCACTTTATGAACCTGTAAAGACATAAAATGTGACCTTTTCAGTAAAGCAGATCATTAACTGATCAGAAAACAAGCGTCTACAACTCCGTTCACTATTAACTGTTTGTTCCTGGAGGGTTCTGCTGGGTTTCTGTAAACTGGCTTCAAGTCTGGTTTGGACTGACTCAGTATGTAAAGTGTCATGAGATAAGTTTTGGTGTGATTTGGTTTTATATAAATATAACACAGGGCGACACGGTGGTGCAGTGGATAGTACTGGTGCCTCACAGACAGAAGGTCCTGGGTTCCATTCCAACACCAGTCCATGGGGGTGGGACCTTTCTGTGTGGAGTTTACATGTTCTCCTCGTGTCTGTCCGGGTACTCTGGCTCCTCCCACCATCCAAACACATGCACTGATTGGTTAACTGGTTAATCTAAATTGCCCATAGGTGTGAATGTGAGAGTGATTGTTTGTCTGCAGGGATGGAATCATTAAGAATTTACTGATTCCATTATTGATTTTGCTTATCGATCTGATTCCTTATTGATTCTCTTATCGATTCTCATTGGGTGAAGGAATAAAAGAGTACAAACAGGTGTGTTTGCATTAACTGTCTTTTATATTTCCATATCTGCACAGAAAATAGAACATATACAGTATGTAGAAATAGTAACAGATGACGCCAGGCCAGTTGGGGGGGGGGGGGGGGGGGGGTGCAGTGAAAGTGAAACTACAGACTCTTTACTAACTCCTCTATTGCTGCATTTCTACTACGTGGAACCAGTTCGACTCGGCTCGGCTTGTCTCCCGTTGTTGTGCACCTCATTTCCTTTCCCTTCTGACCTTCGGAAACTTGTATTTGAGGAGTTACGACATTTGTTGCCCGCACCGGAACCAGAACCGGCCCGGCGTTCACTCTGCTGCTGCATTCACAAGCGTCGCTAAGTATCAAATACATGACATTCCTGTAAATGATTCACATGCTGTGGACAAATGTATAATATATATATATATATATATATATATATATATAGTTTAATTGATTAAACTTTTTGGGTTGACAGTTTTGATCTCAGAGGGTTTTGAGCCTTGGGTCATTTCTCCCTACTGGCTATTTCGTCCGACACATCGTGCCACCCCCACCCCGGAAGCTAGTTTGTTTCTGGGGGGCAGCAGGTGGTCAGTGTTAAGGTTAGGGGGGCTCTCTTCCTTCTAGAACCCACCATGTCTTCCACATACAGGTCCATCGTGTTGCTTTTACAGTTCCGTTGGGCATGCATAATGTAGCCTGTGTTACAAAATCTTAAAGGGGGGAGGATCTGTCTTATGGATCGGTTGCTTTTACCGATCCCCCATCCAGCTAAAATGTTGATATCGGGGCCGATATCCGATCCTAATATCAGATCATTGCAGCCTTAGTTGACAGGAAGCGCAGTACCCCAGACTATAAACTACCACATCTAGAACCTGTGGTTCCCCAAAGGTCAACGCACTAGTCTTCCTGTATTTAAGTCACTGATCATGTAGATGTTCATAAAAACCCAGATTACAGTCGAGGGTTATTATGTAAGAAACTGAGAAAACTGAAGAAAAAGTGTTTTTTTTTTTCAGTCAGACTCAGTAAATATAAACATTATTATATTAAAACAGAAAACTGGAGAAAAAGTGACTTTTTCAGTGAAATCACAAGCATCTAAACTCACTGTCATTGGTCAGACTACATGGGTTTTACTGGACATGGAACTATTTTTGTGGCGACCTCCAAATGAACCTTCCTGAGTAATTTACAACCATTTATGATAATATTATCCTCTGAAATTTGCATTTTTCATCTTAAATCAGGTATTTTCCTGTATTTATTTCACTGATCATGTAGATGTTCATAAAAACTCAGAGTAAATTCAGAAGTTATTATACCAAAACAGAGACAAACTAAAGAAAACAAAACAAAAAACAAGTGTCTACAACAAACTCTATGGGTTTTACTGGGGAATCAATGTTGTAGAAGATGATGGTGTTTCCACGGTAACTACGGAGCCTCTGAACGTTCAAATGGGTCATTTCTGATGACCATGAAAAGATGAAGAACTGTATTTTACACCAATTATTTCCATGTATTGATAGGATTAGTGGATCAACAGGTATTAAACCGTTTACATCAGTAGATGGTTTAAACCTGTGACTGTTCAGGTGAACTTTTGGTGCTTTAATACATCTTTACTATTACTTTTATTTACATCTACACTTTATTTACACTAGATTTATCACTATTTATTATAAAATTATCCTCTATTTTTTGCATTCTATAGTGAAAAATCAGATATTTTCCTATATTTAATTGACTGATCATGTTCTTAAAAATCAGGAGAGGAAACTGATGAAAACGTGACTTTTTCAGTCAAATAAATCATTAACTGAACATAACACAAGCGTCTACAACTACATTCACTACATGGTAATATTCCAGCAGCTGGGGTGCCAAAAAAAATACTGTTAAATAACAGAAAATAACCATCTCATAAAAATATGGTAATTTTCCATAATTAAAATACAGTTTTTTGCCCTAACTTTACATGAGATTTTGCATATTTTTTTATTTTTTAATATTTAATAAAGAATATTTGCATGTATTAAAACAATCAAATTACCTATATATATATATATATATATATATATATATATATATATATATATATATATATATATATATATATATATAATTTTCAGTGAGACTCAGTTGTCCAATCCACTGATAAAAACTATTTGGACAGTTTATCAGTGCTTATACATGTTATACATTCACAAAAATACATTTATTCAACATTTTTGTTGTGAAACCTCCTGTAATTACACAAGATATTTGTCAGTTAACAAACAAGTCTGGTTAAACTGACAGAACAAATACTTCTTTTACAGTTAACTGTCAGTAATTTATCTCATTTAATATATATATATATATATATATATATATATATATATATATATATTTTTTTTTTTTTTTTTTTTTTTTTTTTTTTTTTTTACAGTATTAAACTTTAAATTAACAGTTTAATCTCATAAATAGAAAAGAAATATTTGTGAAATTACGATACATTTTCAAATGTATTTTAACTGTATTTTTCAGTGAAAAAAGAAAAAAGTTCTTTTAAAAAATGGAAGTTTTCTGGTTATTCACAGTTAGTTTTTTCATGTTCTTTTCCATCTGACATGTAAAATCACAGTCTGTTTTTGTCATTTCATTGATATTTTCCCATATCTTAAAAATACAGGAAAAATCTGTAAAATAAACAGTGAAAATTCAGTTAAATTACAGGTTTTTTTTTACAGTGTATGAAACCCTTTACATCAGGTGGGTGTTAGGGTCTTTGTGGGTGAATCGTCCCCACGCAGCTGAGTCCATATTTCACGTGGTCGTCTCGTGCGACGCTCTCAGCCCGACCGTAGGTGTGTTGGAACGGAACTGGGACTCTGGTTACTGTAAGTCGGAGGATTCGGCCCCAGTCCCACGCACTTATCTGAGCAGGATATTCTGTAGACGGCCCACCTCTGCGCTCGGGCCACGGCGGGACCACTGAAGGCTTTCGATGTGAGCCTGGTTCAGGGTTTAACATGAGCCCCTGTATTCCAAAGTGGGAGTATTTGTAACAGATCCACTCTATCTGTCCACTTTGAACCGGTGACATGGGCCTTCCAGGCTGTTTTCCCCCAGGAGGCCCGACAGTCCTGATTATTTACACAGAGGGTTTCCTTCTTTTTTCTCTCTTTTTACAGTCGGTCATTTTCATAAGGGATCATAATACTCTTGGACAGGAAGTATCTGGCTATATAGACTACGCCCACAGACTCAAGACCCAAGATTTTCAACCATATTTCAGCGGAAAGAAGAGACTGGTGCCAGGACGCTCGGATTTATGGTAAGTCTCCTTTCATTGTAACATGTCCACATCGGTTGGGGAGGCCTTGACTTGAGTGGGATTTGACAAAATTTGAAGGGTAAGGAAATCTTATTATCCAGGATTAAAGATTCAGGTTGACGTGAGAGACCAATATAGGCTTTTGGACAGAGCTGAGCCAAAAGGGGCCGGTGGAGTTACAGCACCGGGGGTTTATGGATGTGGAACAAATGTACAGACTATAAACCGACCAGGACTAAACAAAGAGCAGTCCAACTGGAGGACATGTCCCCCCCCCACCCCCAGACGGACCAGATGAGACGCTTTGGTTTGTTTGATTTACAGTTTTGGAGTTTTTTCCAATGTTTTTATTGCAATTTTTTTGTTTTCCATTCAACAAAACAGTGCCTTCTAAAGACTAGTCACAAAACAAAACATACGCGACAGCTCGTACATAAGAAATAAAACACAAAACACAGTTTGATACAGAAGGTGGTAGGTCAGACTTACAATGTACGGGAGTCACATTTATGAATGTCACTGAAGTGCACAACAGTCCTTAGCCTTATCAGCCCACCCGCGGGACGAAACAATTATATTAACCCTTTCATGGATGAATTACAAGAACCTTAATCAAGATTTTTTTTTTTTTTTTTGAGTGATGTTATTCCTCTGTAGGCATTAAAAAAAAAAAAAATGCGATAATTTTTTTTATTAAACTATTTTTCATGGAGTTGCAAAAATGTCCACTCAGCCAAGAAACATGTATTTACTGATATACTGTGTGAAAACTATGAAATAAAAACACTTTTAATGCTGCTAATCTGATGTTTTCTCACATTTTAACCTACTCTAATACTAGTCATTACTCACTTTATGGAGATAATATGAAAAAAAAACAAAAAAACTTTTTTTGTTAATTACAGTCCATTAACAATAACAAGGAACTGATTTACACTCAAACATGTTAGATCAGGTTTATCAAGAACAGCAAAGTTACAGCAGTGTTATTAATGGTAGTGTATGGGATGATGCATGAGTGTCCACTGTGTTGGCTGATATGGAACTAAAACAACAAAATCCATAAATATACTAGAGAACAGCTGGAGAAGAACTGTCCACTGGAGTGACCACTATGCATGAAAGGGTTAATATTCATCTACTATGAAAATGTAATAAATCAGGACAATGGATGTTTTTTTCAACTTTTGCTCAAAGTTTAGACCCTAATGTTAATAAAAGTACATCAAAAGTGTATTTTAGTGCAAACTTTAATGTTCAAACATGATTTTTAATCTTTGTGGGGTGAAATATACGCTATTTAAAATCTCCGACACGAACAATTAATTTATGCACATCATTGTCAATCCAGCCGAAAAAAAAACAGGCGAGGATAAAAAATTCTAATTTCTCTTTTAGTTTGTTACAGTTTACTCAGGCATAGTAATAGATACAATATTTTAGACAATGGGAATAGATTCTGTAAGGTCTGTAAATGTCCATAAACACCAAGAACATCCATATGAACCTTATTATTATAAGTATTATAAGGAATTCTTCATTTACTTTGGGTATGTCTGTTTAGGTGTTTTTCCCCTGAAAATATGGTCAGGCTTAAACAGGTTAGTAGAAGAGAGGTCCAGTCCAGTAGAGTCCAAAAATGGGCTCCACACTCTGTAGAACTGACCTGCACTGTCATGTATGATACTGGTCAGATATTCTAGGGGGATCAGTTCAAAAATGATTTTACACCAACCACAGATAGAAGGAATCTTGTCACTGACCCACTGCAAGAGAATATTTTTCCTTCGCTGCAAATGTGAGAATATTCTACACTGTAAGCCTGGATAAGTAGAGTTTACTCAAAAACTTTGAGGCAAGTGATTGCACTTAAATGATATGAGTAATGATCGACTAATCAATTGGTTTAAGTAGGTTCAACTTTAATGCTGAAAGTATTGAACTTAAACTGTTAAGTAGAAAACACTAAAAGACAAGTTATTTGTACTTTAAATCTGTTGTAAAATCAACCCCACTATCCAACCATTCAACTCAGCATTTTAGCTGACACTGACTAATGTTCTCAATTGCAGCCAGATTAATTTATCATTGATTAAATAACTTTTTTTTAGATAATCAAACTCAAAATCCTATTCCTGACCAAAATAGTTATGAAATTATTCAGCTTAATATATTGTAGCATGGATGGAAGTTAGCTAAATGTCATTTGCCAGCTCAGGAAGTGCTTTTAATTTGACAAGACATTAAAATTTCCATTGTACAATAACAGTCTTAGATGAACAGTAAAGCCATAGTTCTTCCTCTGGCTCTGACTCATGGTGTAGCTCTACAAAAATACAAAAACAAACACAAAAAGGCCAATAAACACTGACATACACACATTAAATCCAAATTAACACTAACAGCACAACCCCATTGAACCCCTGCACAGAAAAAGAACACATTTACAACAACATGCCCAATACCCACAATGCAATGCACAGATAAAAAGGTGTGGTCATGACTAAAACTGAGTGATTTAATTCCATTCAATTTAAACTTTTTTGTACTTTCAACTATGTCTACAAATTAGTAGAATATATTGAACATTTTATAGTAACATCATAAAACTGAAATCATTTAAGTGCATTGTAATTAAAGCATTTTAGTAAATACAAATTCCGGGCTTACAGTCTACAGTCTTGTGCCGGCTGCTGTTTTCACATATTCACTTGGAAGACCCAGGATCAAGGACATGGGGTCCATTTCTATATCAGTACGAAAAACCGTCTCCGTTTCACATACAATTTCAGCCCGATATTTTTGCAGTTTAACGACAAGACCAGAAACAATGAGTTAAAGGTTCCCACGTCAGTTTTACACTTTTGATTGACAGTTTAACCTGCACTAATTATCCCATCGCAGGGGTCTGTTCGAGAATTTGTGGCCTAAACCGACAAGTGATGGATTCATTTTTAACTCACCGTTCGACTGGTCGCGAGACGTTGTCGAGGCGCTGTCTGTCTTCGTCGTTTTTGGCGTCTTTGTCGTCAGCTTTAGTAGCAATTTCCGTAAACCTCTTCTCAGACGAAACTACTGGTCAGATTAATTTCAGATTGTATATGTAGCTTCCTTGGGACAATGTCATCGTCATCTTCGTTGTCGTTTTCGTCGTCTTTGTTGTCATTGTTGTCTTTGTCAACGTAATCTTTGATGTTGTTTTCATTGTCATCGTCTTTGTCATCGTTGTCTTCGTCAACATCATCTTCGTTGTCGTCATCATTGTCTTTGTCATCGTCGTCTTCATAAACATCGTCTTCATTGTCTTTGTCGTCTTCATCGTTGTACATATATGTATATTAGAATGTAGGCTATATACATATATCCAGGGTGCGATTTGTCAGAAAACCAGAGGGGGTAGGGGGGTGGGGGGTTGTTTTTTGGGGGGGCGCAGTTATATACGTGAGGGTACGGTCCATAACTAACATAACTAACGCTGGCTAACGTCCAACTCCCAGGTTCTGTTCCTCTGTTATTTAGCGGATCTTACACGAAATTTTCACAACTTCTAACCTGTATCCACTGGACCCCTTCCACTACTTTATGGCCCCCCCACAAATGCTGGGCCCCATGAATTTGTCATGTTTACCCCCCCTTTAGGGCGCCACAGTGCATGGGGACGTTCGCGAATTCTGAGACTGCGACAGTTCGGTTCAGGTGAACGTTAGTGTCAGTAATGTTGGATGTAGGTGGAAGAAAACTGGCACTACCTGCTGGTGTTTACATTGGTTGGTTGCCCCCCCCCCCCCCCCCCCCCAAGGATGAAATTCATTGAGCAGAAGTAGGGATGTAAAAGCCAAAGGGAGGGGGGGTTGATACCTCCCATTCCCCCCCCAACAAATCGCAGCCTGTACATATCTGTAAAGCTCTAAACATACACACATATACACTGCAAACAAAAAGTAAAGTAAAGGATATTTTAAATTTTGGGGGCAATTTTTTTCAGTTGGGATTCTTGCACAGCGCTTTTTACTTTTTTCTGTGTGAACTGAAACACATTTTTTTAATGACCAGACATCGTTTTATTTTCAAATGGCAAAAATGACAAAAAAAAGACAAAAAAAAAAAGAAATATCCTTAACTTTTTTGTTTATAGTGTACATAGCTCTCTCTCTCTCTCTCTCTCTCTCTCTCTCTCTCTCTCTCCAGATATATATATATATATACAAAATATACATATTAAAAACATTTAGAACAGCCATTTGTACAGTAGGCACTAGACAAATATCAACACGATAATTAAAATAAATGTAGATAAATAAGTGTGATTCCTGGTTGGTTGGAGTTTCTAAATGTGAAATAATGTGAATTAATGATAGAATGGGTTTAAGTCTAAAGGAATGTTTGTGTTGGACCAAAACACTATCTGTGCATTACAACACATTCACTTTAATAATAATAATAATAATAATAATAATAATAATAATAATAATAATAATAATAATAATAATAAATAAATAAATAAATCCATCCAATCCAACTTTATTTATAAAGCACTTTAAAACAACAACAGTGGACCAAAGTGCTGTACAGAAGAATAAAAGCACAATGCAAATTAATAAAAGCATTAAAAACATTAAAATCACACTTATCTAGCACTTTTTTGGACACTCAAAAACGCGTCACGAACAAACAAAACAAAAAGAACAGAGAAGGAAGAAAAAGAGGCTCAAGAAAATGTAGGTTTGAACAGGTGAGTTTTGAGTAGTGATTACAGGTTCTGTTTACTGGAGTATTTATGAATCTATTACATAGACCAGTATATATGTGGAATACCACTTTGTGGTATACACTGAAAACATCAGATAACCAGCACTTTGGTCGTTTGTTTTTCAGCTCAGACCATTTAATCTCTGAGGCAGATATTTCTTAAAAATAAATAAATAAATAAATAAATAAATAGACCAGTCTATTCAGTTCGTTAACATTCCGGTCCTGCTGTAGTTGCTCCAATTCCAGTTAATTTTTTGCCGGTTTTCTAATGTTAAAAACTGACAAATTGCCCCTTTAACCTGGGTAGCTGTTGACCTTGTCCAAATATTGACAGTAGAGTTGAAATGTGGTGTCATCTCAGATACATCATGTCCTGTAGAAGTGCATGTGCCAGTGCCAACAGCAGCGTTTCAGAAGCGACCACAGCTGAACTGCTGACCTGACAGGTGAAAGCTAAAATCTAGCCCCTACCCCACCCCACTCCCACCCCCCCACGGGGCAGGTAACGTCTTTCTAACTCTTTGTCTCTCGGGGGGGAGCTGTCAGCAGATTACCAAAGCCAAAAACCATTCCCACATTCCACACACTCGTGCATACTAACATATTACCAACATTTCAGATACGTGTTAGAAATCCCATGAGGACAAACACAACTGGACACGAGTGGATTACACGGTCATGTTCAGAGTTCAGCCAAAAACCACACAGCCTCCATAACCTCGACGACACCGCTGCATCTGCATCTGCATCTACATCTGCATCTGCATCTGCATCACAGAGCCCAGAAATAACAGATTTATTTACAATCTGGACGTTTTCTTCATTTTCTGGTCGAGCAGGGGTGTCAAACTCAGCCCAAAATGATCTCAAACCAGTAAAATAATAACAGTGAAAAAAAAAAAAAAAGTCAAATTACATTATGAAAATTTTTACATTTACAAAGTTTCCTCAACCCTTAAAGACCCAAACATCCACTGGAGACCAAAACCATCTACTGATCTAAACTGTTTAATACCTGAAATTTTGTAAAATTAGAATAAAATGAGTGAAATACTTGAAAAATAAGGAAAAAATGAACAAAAAAAACAAAAACTTGAAATATGGCATAGAAGTGAACGGATCCTTCTAAAGTGAGAAGAAAATAAGCAAAAATTATTTTTTAAAAAATGAGAATTTGTCATTTCGTACCATCCAGAACCCTGTATTTTTTCTGTTAACCCTTAAAAAAACCAAAACCATCTGCTGATCTAAACTGTTTAATACCTGAAAACTTGTAAAATGAGGATAAAATGAGCTAAATACTTGAAAAATAAGGAAGAAATTAACAAAAAAAAACCTTGAAATATGGCATAAAAGTGAACAAATTCATCTAAAGTGAGAAGAAAATGAGCAAAATACTTAAAAAATGAGGAGAATTCATCATTTCATACCATCCAGAACCCTGTATTTATTCTGTTAACCCTTAAAAACCAAAACCATCTACTGATCTAAACTGTTTAATACCTGTTGATCCACTAATCCTATCAATACATGGAAATAATTGGTGTAAAATACAGTTCTTCATCTTTTCATGGTCATCAGATATGACCCATTTGGATGTTCAGAGGCTCCGTAGTTACCATGGAAACACCGTCATCTTCTACAACATTGATTCACCAGTAAAACCCACGGAGTTGGATCAATGACAGTGGAGAAAATGAATAAAACTTAGTTAAAAAAAAAAAAAAAACCTACAAAATAATAAATAATGTGATGAAACCAAGCAAAAAAAAGAATAAAATAGGCAACAAAATGAACAAAAGCAGCCAAAGTAATGAATGAAATGACCAAAAATGATTAATAAATCAACAAAATAATGAGTAAAATGAGCCACAAATTGAACTAAATTGCAGAAGACAAAAAATGAAATTAAGAAAATGAACAAAAGCAAATAAGAAAATTTATAAAAAGACAAAAATAACATTTAGAAAAAAGCAACAAAACAAATATAAAATGTAAACACTGATTCTCCAGTAAAACCCATGGACTTGGATCAGTGACATCCATGGTAGACACTGGTTCAGTTAAAGACATGCTTTACTGGAAAAGTCACTTCTTCCTCAGTTTTCTGTTAATTGGAATAAAAACCCTCAAATTTAATCTGAGTTTATCGTAACTTCACTGACCTTGATTTTCTACATAACAAGACCTTTTTTTTTAATTTCACAAAAGTATTAAAGTTATGTTCTGTAATATCACACTAAGATTTGAGTGTATTCTGTAAGTGTCCTATAATGGACTGGAAAACCTGTCACCCAGCTGATGAATCCTCCGTCCTCCTAATGAACCTCGGTCCGTTTCCATGGAGACGGCGTTGGCAGCTGCAGGTGGAGCTGCAGGTTTACTGTTTGATTCCTGGAGGTGCTTTTCCTGTCTTTGAAACCGAAGTGTCAGACGTGTCAGGCTGAGCTGTTTTATTTGTCCTCATCTCACCATGTGTCCTGACCCCCCACCCAGCTCATGGCCTGGAACTGGGCCTGGAACTGGGCCTGGAACTGGACATGGGACTGGGCCTGGAACTGGGCCTTGGACTGGGCCTGGAACTGGACTGGGACTGGGCCTGGAACTGGGCCTGGGACTGGACCTGGAACTGGACCTGGAACTGGGCCTGGAACTGGGCCTGGGACTGGGCCTTGGACTGGCCTGGAACTGGACCTGGGACTGGGCCTGGAACTGGGCCTGGGACTGGGCCTGGAACTGGACCTGGAACTGGACCTGGAACTGGGCCTGGGACTGGGCCTGGGACTGGGCCTGGAACTGGGCCTGGAACTGGACCTGGGACTGGGCCTGGAACTGGGCCTGGGACTGGGCCTTGGACTGGGCCTGGAACTGGACCTGAAACTGGACCTGGAACTGGGCCTGGAACTGGGCCTTGGACTGGGCCTGGGACTGGGACTGGGCCTGGAACTGGACCTGGAACTGGGCCTGGAACTGGGCCTGGAACTGGACCTGGGACTGGGCCTGGAACTGGGCCTTGGACTGGGCCTGGAACTGGACCTGGAACTGGACCTGGAACTGGGCCTGGGACTGGGCCTTGAACTGAGCCTTGGACTGAGCCTTGGACTGGGCCTGGAACTGGGCCTGGAACTGAGCCTGGAACTGGGCCTTGAACTGGGCCTGGAACTGGGCCTGGAACTGAGCCTGGACTGGGCCTGGAACTCGGCCTTGAACTGGGCCTGAAACTGGGCCTGGAACTGGGACTGGGCCTTGAACTGGGCCTAGAACTGGGCCTGGAACTGGGCCTTGAACTGGGCCTTGAATTGGGCCTTGAACTGGGCCTGGGACTGGGCCTGGAACTGGGACTGGGCCTTGGACTGGGCCTGGAACTGGACCTGGAACTGGGCCTGGAACTGGGCCTGGGACTGGGCCTTGGACTGGGCCTGGAACTGGGCCTTGGACGGGGCCTGGGACTGGGCCTTGAACTGGGCCTCGGACTGGGCCTGGAACTGGACCTGGAACTGGACCTGGAACTGGGCCTGGAACTGGGCCTGGGACTGGGCCTTGAACTGAGCCTTGGACTGGGCCTGGAACTGGGCCTGGGACTGGGCCTTGAACTGAGCCTTGGACTGGGCCTGGAACTGGGCCTGGAACTGAGCCTGGAACTGGGCCTTGAACTGGGCCTGGAACTGGGCCTGGAACTGAGCCTTGGACTGGGCCTGGAACTCGGCCTTGAACTGGGCCTGAAACTGGGCCTGGAACTGGGACTGGGCCTTGAACTGGGCCTAGAACTGGGCCTGGAACTGGGCCTTGAACTGGGCCTTGAATTGGGCCTTGAACTGGGCCTGGGACTGGGCCTTGAACTGGGCCTGGGACTGGGCCTTGAACTGGGCCTGGGACTGGGCCTTGAACTGGGACTGGGCCTGGAACTGGGTCTGCGCTGCGGAGACTGGAACCTCTAACAAGCTGGAGGTGTGAGTCACTGGGTCAGCATGCCTGGAGGTACAGCCCACTGCCTAATGAGGCTTTTAGGAGGCCCCCACCCAAAACTCATACTACCCCCACCCAAACCCCATACTACCCCCACCCACCCAAACCTCATACTACCCCCACCCTCCAAACCCCCCACCCAAACCCATGTTACCCCCACCCAAACCCCAATTTACCCCATCCAAACCCCCCACCAAACCCCCTTACTACCCCCACCCCCCTCTTCTCCCCTTCTTCCATGGAACTCCCTGCCCACCCTCCATCTGACATCTGACTTCAACCCCACCCACCCACTCCCCAATTCCAGCTCCTTTTTCACACAGTAGAACTCTCCTCCATCAGAACAGAATACAATAGAATAGAACAGAATACAATAGAATAGAATACAATACAATAGAATAGAATAGTTTTTATTGTCATTGTGCTCCTCCAGTCAGTGCAACAATATTAATAAAACACCAATACTGTAGAAAACAAGAATAAAACATTACAAAACTAAAAATAATAGAATATAAAATTTTACAACCGTTAGATACAAATAGAGCGAAGTAGAATAGAAAATAAAAAATAGACATAAGATATGAACAGACACAATATGTTCAATATTGACAGTATGTGACTATATCTATGAACAGTCTATATATATATATACATACATATATATATGAACAGTCTGTATATACAGTATATGAAAACAGTATATATATGTGTATATATATGAACTATTCTGTCCGTTTTTAGCTTTGCCACCTCTCCTCCTATGTCATCCTCCATTCCTCCTCTCTCTCTCTCTCTCTCTCTCTCTCTCTCTCTCTCTCTCTCTCTCTCTCTCTCTCTCTCTCTCTCTCTCTCTTTTTTTTCATCTCTGTCGGGAACAATAACACCCAGTGTGGTTGCCGCTAAGAGGGAGCAGATGCCGGAGCTGCTGCCCACTCGGTGCACTAAACCACCCACCGCAGGACTCTGAATGCTGTCCCTCCTCCTCCTCCACAGCCACAAAGAACACAGAGCAGCGACACCAGCGCCAGCGCCGGCCTCCACCTCCCACCTCCAGCAAGGAAGGGTGGACAAGTTCACGTACGCAGCCTCAAACGTCTGCGCTAAAAAAGAACGAGAAAAAAGAAAGACAGAGAGAGAGAGAGAGAGAGAGGAGCAGGAGGGAATCTGTAGAGCAAAGCATGTCACATTAGAAGACAAGGAAAGTGAAAAATACAGCAAACTTCAAGTGGGTTTCCACTCTGGAAAAGTCATAAAAGTAAAGTATGGAGAAGAAATCACATCTATACTGTGTAGATATGTGGAAAACAATGAGATATCGACACAAAAGACTGAAACTGGACTCATGATTTGTCAATTTAATGTCACAGTTTTTACTGTTTCACTGATAAGATAAGATAAGATAAGTAAAGTAAGTAAAGTAAAGTAAATTTTATTTATAGAGCACTTTTCACAGACAGAGTCACAAAGTGCTTTATCAATTCAAATCAGAATCAAATTAAGTTTACAGAGACCCAACAGAATCCTTCAGGGGCAAACACTTGTGATTGGTGACAGTGGCGAGGAAAAACTTCCCTTTAACGGGCAGAAACCTGGAGCAGACCCAGACTCCTGAAGGATGGCTGTCTGCCTTGACCAGTTGGGGTTAAAGAGAGAGAGAGAGCGTAAAGGAGGAGAAAAGAGAGAGCGATAGAGATATAGAGAGACTGGGGGGGGGATGACACATGGAGTACATTATGATGAATACATAGAGTGTAGTCAGTCTGTGGTGGTCCTGGGTCAGGTGGGAGACTAAAAAGCCTTTTTGAACAGGAGGGTTTTGAGGTGTTTCTTAAAGTTCTCTACAGAGTCCATGGACCGTAGGTGTAGAGGCAGGTCATTCCATAGACGTGGTGCCACAGCTTTAAAAGACCTGTCACCGCGTGTGCTAAAACAGGTGTGTGGAACCATCAGCAGGTGCTGTCCTGAAGACCTCAAGCTACGAGTCGAGCTGTAGGGCTGGATCAGGGAAGCAATGTATGCAGGGGCCTGGCCATGTAGGGCCCGGAAAGTTAGCACAAGAATTTTGAAATGAAGACGATATAGAACAGGAGCCAGTGGAGAGATTTAAGGATGGGAGTGATGTGGGTTCTCCTGTTTGTGCGGGTCAGGAGCCTTCAGCAGAGTTCTGGACAAACTGTAGACGGGCCAGCTCCTTCTTGTTTAAGCATGTAAACAGGCTGTTGCAGTAGTCTAAGCGAGAAGATACGAAAGTGTGAACGATCATCTCGAGCTCATTTGTGGACACCATAGATCTGAGTTTGGAGATGTTGCGTCGGTGGAAGAAACAGTTTTTGACTAGGTGTTTGGAGTAGAATTCTAAAGACATGTCCTGGTCAAAGATGACACCCAGATTCCTCAGTTTTGTCTTTACCGAGGAACTCAGGTCTCCAAGGTGATGTTTGATCCCTGGGATTGCACTATCCGGGGCAATGATGAGGGTCTCAGTTTTGCTGGAGTTCAGCTGGAGGCTGTTCTCATTTAGCCACTGCTTCAGCTCTGACAAGCAGATGATTAAGGAACTTAGTTTGTGGGGCTCAGAGGAGTTAAAGGAGCAGTATATCTGGATGTCATCCGCGAATAGATGATAGGAGACATCACTGTACTGTCGGATAATGTGGCCAAGTGGGAGGACAGAGTAAGAATAGGACTGGTGCCAGGACAGAGCCTTGGGGCACACCACACAGTAGATCCGCTGAGTCAGATTGGAAGTTGTTTATTGACACAGTGAAGCTTCTGCCGGTCAGGTAAGAGGAGAACCAGTCTAGCACAGGACCTGACATCCCTACCAGGTCCCTCAGTCTCTCAATCATTATGGTATGGTCCACTGTGTCAAAGGCCGAGGACAGATCTAGCAGGACCAAGACCGTGGATTTCCCGGAGTCAGCTGCCATCAGGATGTCACTGGACACTTTTAATAGTGCGGTTTCTGTTGAGTGGCGTTGTCTAAACCCAGACTGAAAAGTGTCATAGATCTGGTGTGTCTCCAGAAAAGCTGTAAGTTGTTTAGACACTGCCTTCTCAAGGATTTTGGCCAATAGGGGGAGCTTTGAAATGGGCCTGTAGCTTTTGAAGTCTGTGGGGTCCAGTGTGGTTTTCTTTAGTTTAGGTTCTATGATGGCCTGTTTGAAGGAGCTGGGAAACAAACCAGTTGTGAGCGACAGGTTAAAAAACTTTATGACCCATGGTCCAATAGTGTCAAAGACACCGACAAGGAGCTTATGGGGGAGGATGTCTACAGAGTTGGAGGAGGGTTTCGTTTTGGATAAAAGTGCTGAGATGTCCTCCAGTGTCACAGGGTCGAAAGAGATAAGATAAGATAAGATAAGATAAGATAAGATAAGATAAGATAAGATAAGATAAGATAAGATAAGACAATCCAACTCCAATCCAACTTTATTTGTAAAGCACTTTAAAACAACCAAAGTGCTGTACAGAAAAATAAATTAAAACCAAAATAACAGAGTAAAATACAAGAATAGATTAAAAGACATAGAACAACTGTAAGAATAAAATAAAAAAATAAAATAAATAAAAATGCAGAAGAATAGATAAACCTAAATAAAAGACTAAAATACAAGACAAGATAAGACAAGATAAGATAATATATACTTTATTGATCCTCAAAGGGGGAATCTCAAATGTAACAACAGCATAAGACAAGAGGCAACAATACAAATACAATAGAAAAAGAAGAGGAGATAAAAATAGAAAAAAAATGTTAAAGTGACAAAAAATGACATAAATAGTGATAATAATAATAATAATAATAATAATAATAATAATAATAATAATAATAAATAAATAAATAAATAAAATAACAGGTGTGCAACTAAATTAATCTTAAAACAAATCGAAATTGTCTGCATCTTTAATGTTATACAAATACAGAATGTATCTTTAAAAAAAAAAGAAAGAAAGAAAGAAAGAAAGAAAGAAAAAGAAAAAGGAGCAGGAGGGAATCAGTAGATGGTTTTGGTTTTTGAGGGTTAACAGAATAATTACAGGGTTCTGGATGGGATAAAACAATGAACTCTGCTAATTTTTCAAGTATTTAGCTCATTTCCTCCTCACTTTAGAATGATTTGTTCACTTTTATGCCATATTTGAAGTCTTTTGGCATAATTTTTTTCCTTATTTTTCAAGTATTTTACTCATTTAAGTCTCATTTTACAAGTTTATGTACATTTTATCCTATGAATGACTGAAGTAAAATTGTCCTTTACACCAAATACAGGGTTCTCAATGTAATTAAAATGACAAATTCTCCTTATTGTCAAGTAATTTGCTCATTTTCTTCTCACTTTAGAGGGATTTGTTCACTTTTATGCCATATTTCAAGTCTTTTTGGTTAATTTTTTTCCTTATTTTTCAAGTATTTTGCTCCTTTTATTGTCATTTTGCAAGTTTTTCTACATTTTATCCCATGAATACATGAGGTCAAACTGTCTTTTACACCAATTCTTTCCATGTATTGATAGGATTAGTGGATCAACAGGTATTCAACAGTTTAGATCAGTAGATGGTTTTGGTCAGTGGTGGATGTTTGGGTCTGTCTGGGTTCGAACATAATCCTTTATTGTCTACAGTTCTTTTTCACATGCGTACCTTCTTAAAACTTCTCTCCCAGACTCTTGCTGAAGTCCTGACCCTGGTCTAATTATCCCACAGATGTGCAGATCCAGTTTCCTGTCACTCCAGATGTGCCTACAGCATCTCTGATGTCTGTTTAATGTCCCCCAGCAAAGTGGACATGTGTTTATGGGCTGGGACCCTTCCTGTCCGGCCTCTGTCCGTCTCCCTCAGGTTAGCGTCCACCTCCAGGGCTTTGACCGATCCGCCCGCTTTAATTATTTCACTTCTTTACCAAATGGTCTTCACGGTCGGGTTTTGACTCCGTAACATAATTTTTATCTGACGCCAAATGATTCCACAGCTTTTATATTCGGCAAATCGGTTTACTGTAGAGGCGCTGTGTCCGGGATCGTTGTCGTCGTTTCCATCGTCATCGTTGTCATTTTCGTTATCATCTTTTTCGCTGTCTTCATCATTGTCTTTGTCGTTGTCTTCATCGTCTTCAAATCTGACTCAACTACTGGTCGGATTCATTTTAAATTGTCTACATGTCTTCCTCGGGACAATGTCTACAAAGTTTGTTCACAGTTTTGAAAAATTTAGATTTTTGAGGGTTTTTTCGTCCGAATTTTTTGCAATATTAAAAATGTGCGTTTACTCCTAATGGTCCATATTTTGATGGTTTGTAACATGTAAATGGTTACAGCCAGGGTGCGATTCGTTGTTGGGGATCAATCCCCCTCTGGTTTTTACATCCCTACTTCTGCTCAGTGAATTTCATCCTGGGGAGGGAAGGGGGGTGGGGGATGGGGGGAGGCAGCCAACCAATGTAAACACCAGCAGGTTGTGACAGTTTTCTTCCACCTGTATCCTACATTAACTGGCACTAATGTTCACCTGAACCGAACTGTCGCAGTCTCAAAGTTCACGAATGTTCCCATGCACTGGGGCGCTGTAAAGGGAGGGTAAATGTGACAAATTTGCATGGCCCAGTATTTGTAGGGGGGGGGGGGTCATAGAGCAGTGGAGGGGGTCCAGTGGATACAGGTTAGAAGTTGGGCAAATTTTGTGTAAGATCCGCTGTTTAATAGAGGAATAGAACCCAAGAGCTGGACGTTGAAAGTATGTAAAGTTTGACTTTTGTTTCACAGCAGCGTTAGTTATGTTAGTTATGGACGACACCCCCATGTATATAACTGCTGCCCCACCCCCCACCCCACCCCGACAAAAAAAAAACACAAAAAATATCCCATCTCTGGAATAAAACCCTGGAGTTGGATGTTGAAAGTATGTAAACTCCCCACTCTGATGACACAAAATAATAAACAACCCCCACACACACACACACACACACACACACTCCGACAATGAAAAAAAAAATTTTAAATCTCCCCCTCTGTTTTTTGCAAATCGCACCCTGGACCAAGATTAATATCGTTAGCAAAAACTAACGAATTGATGAAAACTAGAATTGGAAAATCATTTTCATTAACTGAAATAAATAAAAACTATAATTAAAAGAAAAAAAATATATAACTAACTGAAACTGTATTGTGTGTTTACAAAACTAACTAAAACTTGAAAAAATTATGGATAAAATTCCCTTCGTTTTCGTCTTTGTCAACATCGGATTGATATGAAATCGATGTATTTCCCTCGAGCAATTTTCACTGCTGGCACCAAATGACAGTTAACGATTCGTCACTTCTCGTCACTTGTGGTTTCCAGTCGTCTTCTGGTCCCCACTCTACCTGGAAACATGAAGACTGAAGTTAGGAGAAAGCAGCAGAGTCCTGTCTGGGATTTATTTGAATACGACAACAGAGAAGAAGAGAAAAGATATAAAGAAACTAAAACTAAACTAAAACCAAGCATTTAGAAAATAACGAAAACTAATAAAAACTAGCAAACCTGCTCTAAAAACTAATTAAAACGAACTGAATTAGAGAAAAAAAAAAGTCAAAATAAATAAAACTAAACTAAAATGAAAAATCCAAAACTATTAGAACCTTGGGCTGGACCCTGGTTACACATATCAATATAATTCCTATTGGTCACGGATAGAAGTCATATATGGACTTTGATTGGATGAGTTGAGTTCTCCTCCCGTGAAAGTCCCGCCCACTTCTATAGTTAGATTGATCTCCTTCATCCAGACCACAGGACGGGAACATCGAACAGAACCTGACAACCTCACACATTCAACTGGGGATTGATTCAGATAGAACATGACGCTGACGTACAGGGACACTGGAGCTATTTTTTTTTTTTTTTATGTTGCGTCATAAAGCTGGCGTGTTATATTCTGTTCTGCTCTGCGTGTGTTTGGCAGCAGATTGAAACATTGAACTTGAAGGCATCACGGCGCATGCCTCCGCCGAAGCCAAACCCATATTGCCTCCACGCTCGGCCTCTGCGACGCACCTGTGTGTCTGCTGTGAAAATATTTGCACTGCTGTCCTATTTTATTAAGTTTTAATACAAAAGAGAAAGTGTTCCAGCTCCGGTGGTGAGCCCCAGGCCGGCCTGAAGCGCTGAGTCCCGGCTCAGATACCAGGATCTGGCTTATTTCACCCAGGTCTGATTTATACCTGCAGGTAATCTGGAACAGTGCGTGTCATGTGTGTTACTTTTCCCACATGTTGCTTCATACTTTTGGGCTAAATCAAATCAGACTGTTCGCCGTTCGTGCGTTCGCTCGTCGCCACGTGTGTTACGCGTAATTAACATTCAACGTCTCCGATAATTACTGACGTCCCACATCAACAGCAGGAATATGAAAGGATACGCGCTTTTATCAGCCATAAATCGTAACGTGTTGTTATAATAAACACATGAGCTGCTTTTAGTGAGCGGGTGAAACGAACAGAGCTCGACCTTTGACCTTTCAGCTGAGGAGCTATTGGCCTCTGGAGCTGCAGTCGAATGGAAACGGAATATAAGATAACACCCAGTTGTGTCACTGCATTACATAAGGCCATTAAAACACCCCGATGGAAGACCTGAAGACTGGCTGAAAAAGCAATTAGTTCGATTTTCACTTCGAAAATCATTTAAAGCTTTATTTGACAATTATTTTAACCCTCAAAGATCTAAACAGCCACCGGTGACTCAAACCATCTGCTGATCTAAACTGTTTAATACCTGCTGATCCACTAACCCTATCAATACATGGAAATAACTGGTGTAAAATGCAGTTTTACCTCAATTATTCAAAGGATGAAATGTACAAAAACTTGTAAAATGACAATAAAAGGAGCTAAATACTTGAAAAAGAAGGAAAAAATTAACCAAAAATATGAAATATGGTGTAAAAGTGAACAAATCCTTCTAAGGTGAAGAGAAAATGTGTAAAATACTTGAAAAATTAGCAGAGTTCATCGTTTTATAACATCTTGAACCCTGTATTTATTCTGTTAAAAAAAACTGCAATGTCAGTTTTTTTTACAATATCGTGCAGCCTTAAACTAGACCCAGCTCCGTTCTCTCTGTCGACTCAATCGGCTGAAAATGAAGTCAGCTGAAGTCGCTCAGACGCCGTTTCTCAGCAGCGAGGAGGAGGTTTATGTAAATCACACTGGAAACTTCAGAAAACCATCTACTGATCTAAACTGTCTAATACCTGCTGATCCACTAATCCGATCAATACATGGAAATAATTGAGTTAAAATGCAGTTTTACCTCAATTATTCATAGGATAAAATGTACAAAAATGTGTAAAATGATTATAAAATGAGCAAAATACTTGAAAAATAAGGGAAAAAATTAACCAAAAAATGTGAAATATGGCATTAAAGCAGTGGTTTTCAACCTTTTTTGGCTTGTGACTCCATTTTAACATCACAAATTTCAGGCGACCCCACACATTCAAAACAGCTTTTTTTGGCTAAAATTAATATGTTTTTGATCATGTAATAGTTTGCTATAATATGTTGCAAATAAACATTAATTTTAGGCAACATTTAGGCTATATAATGTAAATTTTTTTAGTAAGTTTTAAGTTTTTATCAATTACTAGAAATTTCAGGCGACCCCATTTGAATTCCAGGGAACCCACGTGGGGTCCCGACCCCAAGGTTGAAAAACACAGCGTTAAAGTGAACAAATCCGTCTACGGTGAAGAGAAAATGCGTAAAATACTTGAAAAATTAGCAGGGTTCGTTGTTTTATAATGTCTTGAACCCTGTATTTATTCAGTTTTTTTTATAATATCGTGCAGCCTTAAACTAGACCCAGCTCCGTTCTCTCTCTCTCCTCAATCGGCTGAAAATGAAGTCAGCTGAAGTCGCTCAGACGCCGTTTCTCAGCAGCGAGGAGGAGGTTTTACGTAAATCACACTGGAAACTTCAGAAAGCCACTGCTTTAAAACAGCCCGTGTGAACGAATACACATGCGAGGTATTCGCTCTTTTATGATATATATCACAGAGTGCAGAGAGTGGAGCTCCTCTGAGCCCTATAATGAGACTGTTGACATTACCCTGGAAAATGACCGCCTGGAGATAACAATAGAGCTAAGCACGGTAACTATGGAAAGTGAAAGGACACAGTGCACGTGTCCAAACGCTCCATGTTAAACGCACAGGGAACCAGGAGCCGCCGCCGCTCAGAGCACCGTCATTGTTTCCACCAAATCCAGGTTCTCACACTTTTACTGGTGCATGTGTCTGGGTGTGGTGCCATCCATCCATCCATCCATCCATCCATCCAGCAGCTGGAGCTGTCTCTGTCGCCATGGTGACAGTTCATAGGAGACAGTGAGGGAGGTGGGTCCAATAAACACATCCAAGTAACGAAACCAACCTAAATTCTCGGCATGGCTTTAGTTTTTTTCTTTCTCTCTCTCTCTCTGTTTCCGTCTTTTTCATGTTCAGTGTTAAAATATCCCCCATCTGTCCCGTTTCTCTAGCAAAGTAAGCGGTTTACCAATGGTATAAAAGTGGTCAACCCAAAAAATGTTAATTGTTGTATGGCATTTCTGTATAAATAGTCGCTGAAATCCTGTCAGATCTAATTTACTAAGAGCAGAAGTATGCATCTGTCTGTAAGCACGGCTCACACAATATAATTTTCCTCTCAGTTTTAAGAGAAAAACCTTCATTTGTATTTGGTAATTAGAGCGCTGCACTGGTCTATTCTGAACCGGCTTTGCCCAACTCCTCTGGCACGTCCCAAAAAAAAAGAAGTAGTCCAGACAGTTGGTCTTATACCGTATAATTTTATATATCAGTGTATCTTCCTGCAGTTTGGATCAGTCGGACATCCAGGACGGGTTTCCTGTAGAGCAGGGGGGGTCAAACATGTGGCCCGTGGGCCAAAACTGGACCACCAAAAGGGTCCAAACCGGGTCAATCTGTGCAAAAATTACACTGAAGACGCTTGTTTGTTTGTTTATTTCAGGCTGCATCAGGCTGCATTTGTAAATAAGAATCTGTTCTTAATTCAAGAATAAACTCTGTCCATTTCATAACAATAATACACAAATGACAATAAACTCTGTCCATTTCTTAGCAGTAATATACATATCAAAAATAAACTCTGTCCATTTCTTAGCAGTAATATACACATCAAAAATAAACTCTGTCCATTTCGTGACAATAATACACAAGTCAAAATAAACTCTGTCCATTTTGTAGCAGTAATAATACCCATATCAAAAACAAAAATAAACTCTGTCCATTTCATAACAATAATACACAAATAAAAATAAACTATGTCCATTTCTTCATATTTACTCAGTATTTTGGATTTAATTGTCTTTTTAAATGTGTTACTTGTATATTTAATTGCCTTTGTTTCATTATTTAAGTTGTCTCATAAGTTGATTCCTTTCACAGATATAAAACCTTCCATCATCCTCGTCCTGAATCTTGGTTTTCTGAAGATCTCTAATCCTTTTGGATTGTACTGACTTTTCCTTTTTGCAAATTTTTGTTGAATATTGACCGGCAGAGAGTCTCTATTTGCTTCGAACATGATTTGTAATATACCGTACTCTACCAGATCTTGAAATTTTAATATTCTTAGTCGAAATAATGGATTTGTAGTATCTCTGCAACCTTAACAGTCAAGGTATATGTATATGTATAATTAATATTAGGTGGTTGTGGCCAATCCAGGAAAACGACGTTGCCAGGACACGAGCAGTAAAATCAGTCGCTGTCTCTTTATTGGCTGGAAGACGTGGGCCCTTTAACAGCCGTTCAGAACCAGGTCATACTGCAAAAATATGTATTTACATTTCCCAAAATTGCACGGCAGGGGTCTGTGGGTTTTGGAAAGGCCACATGGGTACTTTTTTTTTTTTTTATGTTGCTTGCGCTATATGTTTGCTTGTAATTTGTAGCGTGCATGCTCAATATGTCGCAGTCAGAAAATATTTTTATGGCTCGAATGCAAATGGGTGTTTGCGAACAGGTTTAATGTGCCACCGGGGGTTTACGTCTGAATCGGATCCTGGAGAAAACATCTTCACACCGACCGAACAGCCAAGATATTTCAAAGATGGCCGAGGTCTCACAATGAAAATGTAAACATTATGAGGTGTATTTTTCACGGTGTGGGTCATTAATACTTTATTTCTGTTGTTCATCATATTTTGGCTCCAGTAAAACATCACAGCAAAGTGAAATATAACCTGCAGCCCCGTTGGCTCCGCTCCACCACGCTACAGTCCCATATTTACAACTGGCTGCCGACACAATGCGCCTCTTTCCAGATTTACACTGAGCGTCCTCCCTGAGGTCCAACTTTGTTCTTGGACCACAAACCGGTGCCGGGGAACACAGCAGAGGCCCACTAAAGCAACCTGCAGGGCCTCAGAGTGGGACATGTGGAGCTGAAGAACTGTTTATGATTAAAAGCACTGAAAACGCTCACTGACGCCCGCAGAGGACGGCCTCGTTATAGCACAGCTCATTAATTACTTATCACTTGGTCTGAAATAGAGTCAGACCTGTTCCAGCTGGTGCGTTCAGGTTCTGTCCAATAATCCTGTTTAAGTAAAAGTACAGAAGTCGCAGTTTCCAAATGAGGTTAAAGCGGTTCTATTTAGGGATGCACCGATACCAATACCTAGGGATGGGAATGGATAAGAATTTAACGATTCCGATTCCATTATTGATTTTGCTTATCAATCCAATTCCTTATTGATTCTCATTGGGTGAAGGAATAAAAGAGTACAAACAGGTGTGTTTGCATTAACTGTCTTTTATTTTTCCATCTGCACAGAAAATAGAACATATACAGTATGTACAAATAATAATAACAGATGATGGTGGGCCTGGTTTGGGGAGGGGGGGGGGGGGGTGAAAGTGAAACTAAAGACACTTTACTAATTCCTCTATTGCCACATTTCCATTATGTAGAACCAGTTTGACTCTGCTCATCTTCCATTGTTGTCCTCCTCATTTCCTTTCCCCTACCTTCAGAAACTTGTATTTGAGGGGGTACGATGTTTGTTTCCCGCACCGGAACTGGAACTGGGCCCGGATGACGGCCTGGTGTTCACTCTGCCGCTAGATTCATGAGCGCCGCTAAGTAACGAATCAAATGAATCACATGCTGTGGACAAATGTTTGAGCAGATTGAAGGGATTCCACCCTTTAGAAGAAATGGAAGCTTTGACAGTGTTCCAGTGGACCTGGTGTCGTCTGTTTGGACCGTCTCTGCCTCAACACCATGTTGGCTACGCTCTGACCAAAACAGTGCAGCGTACGTGTGATGTCATCATGCATGTGCAATGAAGGCGGAGTCAATAAGCAGAATCGTTAAGCAGGCAAATGATTCCAAGGAATTGAGCTCCTGGGATCCAGTTCTCTAAAAGCACCGGCTCTCGATTCCCATCCCTGCCGATACCAGTATTGGGTATCGGGTCTGATAGTCAGCATGTGTACTTGTACTTGTAAAAGTACTCAGATACAACTGCACTGATCTGACTTGGCGGAGGTCTGCACTCTCCAAGTGCTTTTCTAGTTATTTACTTTGTTTACCTTTCATTATAAAACTTAAATACCAATAAAAATATTGTGGAGAAAAAAACAACAAAAACTACCACATCTAGAACCCGTGGATCCCCACAGTTCAATGCGCTACTCGTTAATATCTCCCAAAATATTGGTCCTATCAACTTGTCGTTTTCACTAGTCTGTTCCTTGACCAAAAATGCATAAGTATGTTAAACTGCAGCAGTCAGCTCTGTACGGGTTTAGTGTGATGCCTGAGACACACACACACACACACACACACACTCATACACACACACACACACACACACACAGAGTCCACTTCCATTTTAAAATGTCGATGAAATCGGTCAAATCGATGCACGTGTTCAATGCATTAACTGAATGTTTTGTCCTTTTGACTCGATCACATACTCGCTCACTTTCTATTTCTGTATCAAAAATAACAGAAAAGCTAACAGCAGAGCAGGATCCAGTCGGATGCTGTAAATTAATCGCTCATTTCTTTTGGGATCCAGGCCTTTCTTTGGTTTCAGTTGCTTATTAGCCACAGCTTTCCTTTAATGCCTGGCTTGGGGAAGTCCGCAGCCTCTCCAAACCAAATTGAAACCAGACTTTTACCTTCTCTCCTGCTGCTAAAGACACTCCTCTCATCTCTGCAGGTTGCTTTTCCCTTCTTCTTTTCCAAGCCCAAAGCTCTTCTGTGACCCGCTGTCGAATATGTGATACGATAACGACGGCAGCGGCGTGACGCTCCGTAATCCGTGAAGTTTTCTTTCCTCCGTGAAACATGCGAAGTCACGACCTCAGTGTGCTGCTCATGTGTTGTTTTTTAGAGCCTCCACGAAGGAGAAGGTTCCAGTGGGCAGGTGGAGCGCTCCTCTACTGTCCTCAAATAAAAAAAAAAAAACAGATCTTATTACATCTCATATTAGAAACAAGTCGTACATTCTGTCACAGACCTTTAGCTGTGGATTTAGTGTTTACTGCGTTAACATTGATTTTATTTTCTGTACTTTTATTTAAGCAGGAAGTCTTCTGTAAGGCAGACCTGACCACGGTATCAGCCATACAAAGACAAAGTATATAAAACACATCTACGACACACAAGGAACAATCAAACAGAAGAACGGTTATTCAACCATAACAGCATCAAAGAAAACAGTGACATTCGTCCTTCACTGCCTTCTCCATGATACTTTTAAAATCAGTAACAGATGAATGTTAATAGTTTAAGTCGTAAAGACCCAGTGTCAATTTTGGGTCAGTTCCCAAATGAATTTTTTTCCTCACTATTTAACCTTTATTAAGTGATTTATCACCATTTATTATAATATTATCTTCGGTATTTTGCTTTTTTCACTGTAAATCATGAATTTCAGGAGATCAGTAGATGGTTTTGGTTTTTGAGGGCTAACAGAATAAATACAGGGTTCTGGATGGTATAAAACAATGAACTCTCCTCTTTTTTTCAAGTATTTTATTGACTTTCTCTTCACTTTAGAAGTATTTGTTCACTTTTATGCCATATTTCAAGGTTTTGTGGTTAATTTTTTCCTTATTTTTCTAGTATTTTACAAATTTTATTCTCTTTTTACAAGTTTTTGTACATTTTATCCTATGAATAATTAAAGTAAAACTGCATTTTACACCACTTATTTACATGTGTTGATAGGATTAGTGGATCAAAAGGTATTAAACAGTTTAGATCAGTAGATGGTCTTGGTTTTTGAGGGTTAACTGAATAAATACAGGGTTGTGGATGGTCTGAAATGATGAATTTTCCTAATTTTTTAAAGTATTTTGCTCATTTTCTTCTCACTTTAGAAGGATTTGCTCAGTTTTTATGCCATATTCCAAGGTTTTTTGGTTCATTTTTTCCTTAATTTTCAAGAATTTTACTAATTTTATTCTCATTTTACAAGTTTTTGTACATTTTATCCTATGAATAATTGAGGTAAAACTATATTTTTCACCAAATACAGGGTTCTCAACGTAATTAAAATGATGAATTCTCCTTATTTTCAAGTATTTTACTCGTTTTCTCCTCGCTTTAGATGAATTTGTTCACTTTTTTTGCCATATTCCAAGGTTTTTTGATTCATTTTTTTCCTTAATTTTCAAGTATTTTACTCATTTTGTTCTCATTGTACAAGTTTTTGTACATTTTGTCCTATGAATAATTCAAGTAAAACTGTATTTTACCCCCATTATTCACATTTAGTGGATCAGCAGGTCTTAAACAGTTTATATCAGTAGATGGCTTTGGTTGATGGTGGACGTTTGGGTCTTTAGGGGGGGCTCAGCTCCTCCACAACCATTGACTTCCATTAAAGCCTCCGTCGGTGCCTGCAACCCGGACTGGACGTTGCACAAGAAACAGCAGACATCCAGATACAGATTGTTTTTCCTGCTTTACAATGGGCCTCTTGTAAAACCGGACTATTCTTGTCTATTTTCATTTTGCAACATAATGTTATGGGTTGTAGTTTTATTGAAATAGTGCCACAAAATGTCCCCGCGTGGGCAAAAAGAAAAGCAGAAACACATTGGAACACCAAACTGTTGCATGTAAACGTGGTGGGTTTGTAGCTCCCAGACTTAAAACGCCTGTTATCTCCAAAGCCTCTCAGATATTCCACGCTGGCCTTCAGACCGTCCCTGCAGCCGTTGGTCTCCAGCTGCAGAAGGCGCTCAGTTTGGAACTTCCAGCAAACATAAAAAGCCTGTTATCGCCAAAGCGTCACAAATTAAAAAAGTTTCACATCTGTTTTTTGTTTTTTTCTTCTTTTTTTGGGGGGGGAACAAACTAATGAAGAAAATTCATAAAAACAATCAAAGTAATTGAGAAACTGAACAAAAACCAAAAAATTATGAAGAAAATGGACAAAAACAAACAAAATAAGGAAAATGTTTAAAAATAAGCAAAATGTTAAATAAGTGAGAAAGTAAGTAAAATGAAAAAATGAACAAAATAATGAAGAATAATAACAAAAACCAATAAAATACTGAACAAAATGGATGGTAAAGACCCAAACGGGGAAAAAAAAAAAAAAAGAAAAAAGAAAAAGTTTCCCATCCTGGTCCGTCCACCAGAAGGATCAGCTGTTGGTACATGTTCTATATAAGGTATAATAATATATATTTATTCTCTTTGTACAATTGATCATATATTGTTTCTGTTCCATTCGCTCTTACAGAACTGGGTCAAAGGGCTTTTATTTACTCTGCACCTTCAACTACAACAGTTCATTTCATACTTTTTTTTTTCTTTTATAATCTCATTTGTGGATTTTCAACAGCATAACATGGGTGCTTATTTTAAGTGTGATGAGATATTTGGACTAGAAATGAGACAAATACTCCTGGTAAGATTTGGATTTTTTCCAGTGTAGAATGATGCTGATCGTGGTTTTAATGACAATAATTACATCCATGCATCATATTTAATTTATCATATCTTATTTATTGTATCCTATCGAAGCTTATCTGTCTGTCTATCTATCTATCTATCTATCTATCTATCTATCTATCTATCTATCTATCTATCTATCTATCTATCTATCTATCTATCTATCTATCTATCTATCTATCTATCTATCTATCTATCTATCTATCTATCTATCTATCTATCTATCTATCTATCTATCTGTCTATCTATCTCTGTCTTGTCTTGTCTTGTCGTGTCATTATTGACCATTAAAAAATATGAACTAATTATGGCCTTTTGAACAGTGTTATTTGTATTTAGGAGTCACAGTGTTTATCAGAATAGACCACATGAACTGTTTCTTTTAAATGTACATTACATTGGTTATATGTACGTATATGAACATATGTAATACCTTCAGTTTTATGTAGGACTATTATTTTGAGGTGTCATATAAGTGGCATAAAATGTGCAGACATAACTAAATAGTTAATCACTGTTACTTGTATGACAGTTAATTATCATCTTGACAACACTACCCTATCTATCGTCGAATGTGTGTGTTATTTGTGTTTTCTCTTGTGACTGTTTGCTGTATTTGCTGCTGTCGATCCCTTGGAAAAGAAGTTTTTAATCTCAATAGGATTTTCCTTGGTAAATAAAAATAATACAAATGTTTCATCTTCCTCTTCTTTTTTTTTCTTACTTCAGCTACTACAACTGGAAGACCCAGGTGTCCACGTCCAACTCCAGCCCCAACTTCGAGGTGATTTATGACGACCCAAACGGCCTGCTCTTTAAGAACAAACGGGACAAAAAGATCCTGAATGTGGATCCGTCGGTAGGTTTTTTTTTTTTTTTTTTTTTGTGGTTTGTTGTCCTGCTTTGTTTTGAAGCCCTGGGGAGACAAATGGCTGTTAATACGATAATCAGCTCACCTGTTCCACAGCTGTAAAAATGGACCAAACCAACCAGGAAAAGGCCGACGGGGCCAGTCCAGACCTATTACAGATGAGTCTGTTAATGATCCAGTTCAGTAGAAATGAGTAGTTTCTGTTTAACTTTGGTTTTATTTTTTAATTCGGGAAAAAACAAAAACACTGCAGGGCTTAAAATATCACTTAAAAATGCTTAAAATATACAGAAAAGCAACAACAGGTGAGGTCAGAAACTCTGCACAAAATACAAAATAAAACTGATTTTGCATGTAACATTTCATACATTTAGAATTTATTTTTCATAAAATAGGAAAAAAAAAAGAAGAGACGAAAAAGATAAAATAAAATTGGAAAATATAATAAAAAGAAGAAAAGGAAGAATAAGAAAAAGAAGAAATAAAAAGAAAAAAATGAGAAAAAGAAGGGGAAAAAAAGAATTTATTTTTCAGGGTTAGTTTTATATTTTGTAGTTTCACACAGATTGAGAAACACCGTCTTAACCCTTCATAGGTCACTCACTGAAATACCCTTAAATTCAAAATTTCAACCTTATTACACATCGTCATCTACCTCCTGTTGCCTTAAAACATCTGAGCAGCACTTGCTGAAAAGTAAAACCCATGTAATAAAACAGCTGTTATAAGGTCATAAACAGACAAAAATCCCTCATATTCACTATGTACAGCTTCAGAATGTCACTTAATAATGTTATAAAAACCAACATGCTTCTGGACCTCACTGAGGCACGGGACTGGCCCCGTATTTAATGTTTGAGGAAATTACCAAAAATAGTCACTTGCCTGATAAAGGGTTAATTCCAGCCAGGAAAAAAAAAAAAAAAAAAAATCAAAGTTAATTTTTTTAGGCATATTGCTCAGTATAGCTAAAAAAAAATGTACGTTGTTTTTTGGGTTTTTTCTCTAAGTGATGGACAATTCACAGTTTAGATTGTTAGATTGTTTTCTATAAAAACTGAAGATTCAACTATTAAATGAATGAAATCGTTGAAAAAATACTCTTTTTTTTTTTTTTACTAAAATGGACAAAAGTATGTGGACACATTGAATTCAGGTGTTTCTTTTCTAACAGGGGTCTGGAATACAAAACAATAACGACTAATGTTAGAATATAGTTTAATATTATGGGCTAAATATTATTGCATTGGTTAGTTTGGTTTAAATTGTTATCTTTGCCTCAGAAATGGTTTTGACTTAAGTTCTGTCTACATTGCTTTTTTTTTTTTTAATCCATGACTGTGATTTTTAATGTTCTTCTTCTAAATTTCCTAAAAACTTTTCCTGCTCTGACTGTAAATAACAATTTCCTACCACAACTAACCATCTGCTGTCATCACGTCTCACTGAGGAAGAAAAATCTACCATTAAACTTTAAAGGTGAAGTACGAGAGCTTAGAAAAACGGTTCGAGCAAAAGTTACATTTTGGAAATAGTCAATTCAGAAGTCCAAAAGGGAGGGGGGGGGGGGGTGGAGGAGGAGGAGAAGGAGAAGGAGGAGAAGTAGGAGGAGGAGGGAGGAAGAGGAGGAGAGAGAGGAGGAAGAGGAGGAGGAGGGAGAGGAGGAAGAAAAGGAGGAGAGAGAGGATAAGTAGGAAGAGGAGGAAGAAGAGGAGGAGAGAGAGGAGGAAGAAGAAGGAAGAGAGAGAGGATAAGTAGGAGCAAGAGGAGGAGGAGGAGGAGGAGGAGGAGGAGGAGGAGGAGAGCACAGTAACAGTTTGCCCAGCTCTGGCGGTCCTGTGACAGTGGCCGTAGTAATCGGACTGTAAGGCTGTTGTGTTCCAGAAGTACTAATATCTGCCAGAACATCGGTCCTGTTAACTCACCGTTTATACCAGTCTGTTCTTTGACCAAATATACAGAAATATTCCAAACTGCTGCAGTCAGCTGTGTATGGAGTGTGTGTAATGCCTGAGACACACACACACACACTCATACACAGAGTCCACGTCCCTTTTATAATATGAGATGTACCATGTTTTCTGGACTGTAGAAGCGCACCTGAATATAAGCCACAGTTTATAGTCTGGAAAATACGGTACTAAGATTTTTTTTTTTTTTTTAAACTCTGGCGTCTAAAGGGTTAATTCACATCAGCTCTGTCTCATTTTGGAGTTGGTCCACTTTCAGATGCCGGACAGACTGAACTGAGGGGGCAGGTCTTCTCCTTCCACCTGCACACAGACTGTGGGTCCAGAGGTGCAGACAGGTGTTTCCTCCACACAGGCTCTGCAGGAGCAACCACTGACAGACGGCCTGTTTTCCCTCTTCGCTGGGGGGGTCGGGGGGGAGGAGCCGGTGGGGCTGAACTATTTTGAAATCGCAGACGGAGCTGTGGGGACGGACTGCGTTTTTGAGGCCGAGCGCCAAAATGGCAGCGCAGTATTCTAGCTGCGGTCGAGCACCGCCCCGACCAGGCTGTCTATTAAAAACACAAGAGGAGGCGCAGGAAGCCAGACCCAGCAAAACCACCCGGGTGCCCAAACCCAGGACCCAGAGCCCAGGACCCAGGACCCAGGACCCAGAGCCCAGGACCCAGAGCCCAGGACCCAGGACCCAGAACCCAGGAACCCAGGACCCAGGACCCAGGACCCAGGACCCAGGAACCCGGGACCCAAGAGCCCAGGACCCAGAACCCAGAACCCAGGACCCAGGACCCAGAACCCAGAACCCAGAACCCAGAACCCAGAACCCAGAACCCAGAGCCCAGGACCCAGGACCCAGGACCCAGGACCCAGAGCCCAGGACCCAGGACCCAGAGCCCAGGACCCAGAACCCAGAACCCAGAACCCAGAACCCAGAGCCCAGAACCCAGGACCCAGGACCCAGAACCCAGAACCCAGAACCCAGAACCCAGAACCCAGAGCCCAGAACCCAGGACCCAGGACCCAGGACCCAGAACCCAGAGCACGGCTTGGCTCAGCTCAGCTCGGCCCAGACAGCAGCAGAACTGACCCCCAAACCAGCCAGAAGAACCAAAAAATTAAAAAAAGAAAAAAAAAACAAAAACCTCTCACATTGGCTCGTTTTGAGTGGTTTGTTTTTTCTGCCTCTGTCAATCTGTGGAAGAGGAGGAAGGAGAAAAGGAGCAGGAGGAAGAGGAGAAGTAGAAGGAGGAAGAGGAGGAGTTGGAAGAGGAGGAGGAGGAGGAAGAGAAGGAGAAGGAGGGGAAAGAAGGAGAGGAGGCAGAGGAAGAAGAGGAGGAGAAGGGGGAAGAGGGAGAGGAGGAAGAAGAGAAGGAGGAAGAGGAAGAGAAGTAGGACGAAGAAGAGGAGGAGAAGAGGGAAGAGGGAGAGGAGGAGAAGGAGAAGGAGGAAGAGAAGGAGAAGTAGGAGGAAGAAGAGGAGAAGGAGGAGTAAGAGGAGGGGAAGAGGAAGTGGAGGAGGAGGGAGAGGAAGAAAAGAAGTAGGAGGAGAAGGAAAAGAAGGAGGAGGAAAAGGAAGTGGAGGAGGAGGAGGAGGAGGAGGAGGGGTTTGGATTCAGTCCCATTTAAACCAATGAAGGAGAAGTTGTTCAGGTCAGATGGGAGTCCTTAGACCTTTAGTCCAGGGTTCTGTAACCTTTAGTTTCAGTTAGAACCGTGTCACCTCCTCTTCTGCCACAAAAAAAAGTCTGGAGCCGCAAAAAATAACAAAGCTTATAAACTTTTAAAAGTGGGAATCTTTTTCTGCATGTATCTGTTAAAACCACTGAATGCAACAAACAGAAGTGCAGTGTGGAATGGATTCTGGAGTATGATTACTCCAAAAGTACACAGTAAAAGTATTTCATAGTGTTTGTGCTAATAGTGTATGAAGTACTAATACCAAATCTACCAAATTCATGAGGTACTTATAGGAAAAAAAATTCTATTCATCATTATATTTAGTCTTAAAGCCTATTTCAGAGGAAAAAACACACTTTTGGAGCTTGGAAGGGAATCTGTTGTAGGATTACCCCAAAAGTACACAGTACTCATACTCATACAGTCGCTCTATGAAAAGTATCGCTCTTTATGGAAATGATTCTCTTCAAAACTCAACACTGCCTCTGCAGTTCCCAGTTGTTCTGCTCCATATTCTCCGTCTGGGTTCACATCCACAAGCTCCCGCAAAATGGACCGAATTATGTGAGTAAAATACAAAGGACGGACAGAACCCTGCGTCTGCGTCTGCATCTGCATCTGCGTCTGCGTCTGCATCTTTAACGTAGAACAGAAATGAGCCCCGACTTTGGTTGTTGAAGGCACATTCGCTCCATGCAGCTCATCTACTGTAACTGTCGAATCAGTAGCGCACAAGAAAAACGCTATCGGCTGATTTGACCACAGTAAAGGGAGGAGCCACTACAAGGAGGAGGAAGAGACGCAGTAAAGGGAGGAGCCGCTACAAGGAGGAGGAAGAGACGCAGTAAAGGGAGGAGCCACTACAAGGAGGAGGAAGAGACGCAGTAAAGGGAGGTGCCGCTACAAGGAGGAGGAAGAGACGCAGTAAAGGGAGGAGCCACTACAAGGAGGAGGAAGAGACGCAGTAAAGGGAGGAGCCGCTACAAGGAGGAGGAAGAGACGCAGTAAAGGGAGGAGCCGCTACGAGGAGGAGGAAGAGACGCAGTAAAGGGAGGAGCCGCCACGAGGAGGAGGAAGAGACGCAGTAAAGGGAGGAGCCGCTACAAGGAGGAGGAAGAGACGCAGTAAAGGGAGGAGCCGCTACAAGGAGGAGGAAGAGACGCAGTAAAGGGAGGAGCCGCTACAAGGAGGAGGAAGAGACGCAGTAAAGGGAGGAGCCGCTACAAGGAGGAGGAAGAGACGCAGTAAAGGGAGGAGCCGCTACAAGGAGGAGGAAGAGACGCAGTAAAGGGAGGAGCCGCTACAAGGAGGAGGAAGAGACGCAGTAAAGGGAGGAGCCGCTACAAGGAGGAGGAAGAGACGCAGTAAAGGGAGGAGCCGCTACAAGGAGGAGGAAGAGACGCAGTAAAGGGAGGAGCCGCCACAAGGAGGAGGAAGAGACGCAGTAAAGGGAGGAGCCGCCACAAGGAGGAGGAAGAGACGCAGTAAAGGGAGGAGCCGCTACAAGGAGGAGGAAGAGACGCAGTAAAGGGAGGAGCCGCTACAAGGAGGAGGAAGAGACGCAGTAAAGGGAGGAGCCGCCACAAGGAGGAGGAAGAGACGCAGTAAAGGGAGGAAGCCGCTACAAGGAGGAGGAAGAGACGCAGTAAAGGGAGGAGCCGCTACAAGGAGGAGGAAGAGACGCAGTAAAGGGAGGAGCCGCCACGAGGAGGAGGAAGAGACGCAGTAAAGGGAGGAGCCGTTACAGGGAGGAGGAAGAGACGCAGTAAAGGGAGGAGCCGCTACGAGGAGGAGGAAGAGACGCAGTAAAGGGAGGAGCCGCCACGAGGAGGAGGAAGAGACACAGTAAAGGGAGGAGCCGCCACGAGGAGGAGGAAGAGACGCAGTAAAGGGAGGAGCCGCCACGAGGAGGAGGAAGAGACGCAGTAAAGGGAGGAGCCGTTACGAGGAGGAGGAAGAGACGCAGTAAAGGGAGGAGCCGCCACAAGGAGGAGGAAGAGACGCAGTAAAGGGAGGAGCCGCCACGAGGAGGAGGAAGAGACGCAGTAAAGGGAGGAGCCGTTACGAGGAGGAGGAAGAGGCGCAGTAAAGGGAGGAGCCGCCACGAGGAGGAGGAAGAGGCGCAGTAAGGGAGGAGCCGCCACGAGGAGGAGGAAGAGGCGCAGTAAAGGGAGGAGCCGCCACGAGGAGGAGGAAGAGACGCAGTAACGGGAGGAGCCGCCATGAGGAGGAGGAAGAGACGCAGTAAAGGGAGGAGCCGCCACGAGGAGGAGGAAGAGACGCAGTAAAGGGAGGAGCCGCTACAAGGAGGAGGAAGAGACGCAGTAAAGGGAGGAGCCGCTACAAGGAGGAGGAAGAGACGCAGTAAAGGGAGGAGCCGCTACAAGGAGGAGGAAGAGACGCAGTAAAGGGAGGAGCCGCTACAAGGAGGAGGAAGAGACGCAGTAAAGGGAGGAGCCGCTACAAGGAGGAGGAAGAGACGCAGTAAAGGGAGGAGCCGCTACAAGGAGGAGGAAGAGACGCAGTAAAGGGAGGAGCCGCTACAAGGAGGAGGAAGAGACGCAGTAAAGGGAGGAGCCGCTACAAGGAGGAGGAAGAGACGCAGTAAAGGGAGGAGCCGCCACAAGGAGGAGGAAGAGACGCAGTAAAGGGAGGAGCCGCCACAAGGAGGAGGAAGAGACGCAGTAAAGGGAGGAGCCGCTACAAGGAGGAGGAAGAGACGCAGTAAAGGGAGGAGCCGCTACAAGGAGGAGGAAGAGACGCAGTAAAGGGAGGAGCCGCTACAAGGAGGAGGAAGAGACGCAGTAAAGGGAGGAGCCGCTACAAGGAGGAGGAAGAGACGCAGTAAAGGGAGGAGCCGCCACGAGGAGGAGGAAGAGACACAGTAAAGGGAGGAGCCGCCACGAGGAGGAGGAAGAGACGCAGTAAAGGGAGGAGCCGTTACGAGGAGGAGGAAGAGACGCAGTAAAGGGAGGAGCCGCCACAAGGAGGAGGAAGAGACGCAGTAAAGGGAGGAGCCGCCACGAGGAGGAGGAAGAGACGCAGTAAAGGGAGGAGCCGTTACGAGGAGGAGGAAGAGGCGCAGTAAAGGGAGGAGCCGCCACGAGGAGGAGGAAGAGGCGCAGTAAAGGGAGGAGCCGCCACGAGGAGGAGGAAGAGGCGCAGTAAAGGGAGGAGCCGCCACGAGGAGGAGGAAGAGACGCAGTAACGGGAGGAGCCGCCACGAGGAGGAGGAAGAGGCGCAGTAAAGGGAGGAGCCGCCATGAGGAGGAGGAAGAGACGCAGTAAAGGGAGGAGCCGCCATGAGGAGGAGGAAGAGACGCAGTAAAGGGAGGAGCCGCCACGAGGAGGAGGAAGAGACGCAGTAACGGGAGGAGCCGCCACGAGGAGGAGGAAGAGGCGCAGTAAAGGGAGGAGCCGCCACGAGGAGGAGGAAGAGACGCAGTAACGGGAGGAGCCGCCACGAGGAGGAGGAAGAGACGCAATAAAGGCAGGAGCCGCCACGAGGAGGAGGAAGAGACGCAGTAAAGGGAGGAGCCTCTACAAGGAGGAGGAAGAGACGCAGTAAAGGGAGGAGCCTCTACAAGGAGGGGGAAGAGACCCATGAGGCTCCGGAGCTGAAGGTTGCCGACTCCTGCTTTAGACGAACATTAATGACACGTTCTAGTTTCTGGAAAATAAACGTTTAAACCAGTGTCCGATTTATTGTAGTTCAGGTTCCACATTCAGCCCAAACTGAACTCAAACAGCCCAGACCAGTAAAATAACAGAATAATAACCTGTACATAACTAAATATTTGTCTTATTTTAGTGGGAAAAGTAACAATATTACTATATATTTAAATGTTATTATTACAATATTACATTTATACTATATTATTTTAAATTGTGAATAACATGAACCGGAAACTTCTTCAACCAAAATAAGCGCAGTTCAATAATATTCTGCTACTCGTTTACACAAATACAAATACACAAACATTTAAGAACAGGCAGATTATTGGGAAAATTCCACTTATTTTTCCAGGTTGTTTTTGATGATTTGCATTTTTTTTTGTGAAAGGATTGTTTGTTTTCTTTTGTTGTGTTTGTTTTTTTTCCCTTTAAAACACAGATAACAGTCGGAGTTGTCATCATTTAGAGTTTTTCCTGTTCTTTTCCTGTTCGGACCCATGTTAGTCCTCACCCCTGGGGCCGGACCGGACCCTTTTGACGGGCCGTTTTTTTGGCCCACGGGCCTCGTGTTTGACGCCTTCAGATTGGAAGGCTCTCATATTTTACGGCCGTATCTTTTATTGCCGTTCTTTTGAACCTGCAGAGGAAGACCGCCTCACTTATTAGGACACCCACAAGTGTGTTTGAGGTAAAAGTGTAAATGGAGTGGAAGGGCTGGCTGTGGATCCACTCCCACTGGAAGCCTTTTGACACACTCTGCTTTAAATAAACGCTCCCAGCTGCTCCGGTGGCTTCACATCTCGGCGGTTGGGCCGTGTCGTTCTGACGCTAAAGTATCGCAAAACCTTTTTACTGTCGCTGCCAAATTCTGCTGCTGCGTCTGTTTTTAATACGGCGCTGATTAAAAGAGGATGTGAGCAGATCTGGGTTCATTACAAACACATGAGATTTAGATTTATGTTTATATTTATATTTATATTCAAACACATGAGATTTATATTTACTGTGTATTTATATCATCCTTCATCCATCCATCTATCCATCATCCAACCATCCATTTATCATTTGTCCATCCATCCATCCATCATCTGTTCATTTACTCATCATTCATTCATCCATCCATCATCTGTCCTTCCATCCATCCATCTATCCATCCATCCTCCATTCATCCATTTAAACACCCGTGTATACATCCATTCATCCATCCATTTATCATCTGTCCACCCATCATCCGTCTATTTGTCCATCCATCCATCCATCCATAATGATGTTATTACTGGGAGAGAAATACCTGATTTTACCTATATCAGGTAGCATTAGCATTAGCATTAGCACACATTGGGGGGGGGGGGGGGGTGTCTGCCTACATTTTCTCCAAATGTAAGTGTTGCATAATATCTTTCAACAGACCCTGATGAGTCGGAAGATTTTTGTTTTTGTTCTTCCAGTTTAACAGAATTGGGCTTCTGGCTATTAGTGTCACAAACTTCAATACAACACTCTGTTTAGTTCTGGAATTTTCTGTGTTTTTAGTGGTAGTATTAGTTTTGTTACATTTCTAAATGAATAACTTTTGCATTTTCCTTCATTGAAAAAATAATCCTAACATGACGTTTGCTACGTTCAGACCGCAGGCAAATGTGGCCCGAATCCGATTTTTTTTTTTGCCCGTATGTGACCTGTATCTGATCTGTTAAAGACCGTTTGAACGGCACAAATCTGACCCAGACCACTTTCATATGTGGTCCTAAATCTATTTTGCGATGTGACTTCAGTCTGAAGGTCGCATTTATCCGACCTTTACGTCACTGAAATGCAACAAACGTCACAATTCTGCTCCAAGACCAGATGCCTCCATATTTACTTCCATAAAAAAAACAGTGTGTGTCTGTGTGGTCACGTATTCCTTCAGGACCTCTTTTGCGCATGCAGGTCACTTCAGGGTCACATTCAGTTCAGACTCAAAACTGATAGAAGTCGCATTTAATGTGGAGTATGAATGAACACACAAAGAAATCAGATTTCACCAAAAAAATCCGAATTGCGCATGAAGACCTGCTGTCTGAAGGTAGTGTTTTTCACCACATCATGACTCTAGAGGGCCTTTTCTAACGGGGGTCTTGTGTTCTGGTTTCCAGTCCGGTCCCGGTGAGGACTCTAAGAGGACGTTCGTCCAGTCGGACCTCTACGTCCACGTCGTCATCTACGACCACAACATCAGGACTGTCTGAGCTTCACAGGCCGCTGCCGACACATGGGTACATATGGACTGTATTGGAGACCTCTGGAAGCCTCTAATTTGACTAAGGAAGGGGGGGGGGTCGGGGGGTGAGGGGGGGACTCTAGGACTGTAGTTTCACCATCATTTACAAACTGCTCCCCTCATATCATGCATGCCATCTGGGCGGAGGGTGCTGGAACACAAAAAAAACAACCAAAAAAATGTCTATTAAAGTGAAGATCCCCAGAGGATGAACCGGTGTGACCACATTTCCTTGCAAATTACCTGACATTTTTGGTGGCATTAGCCTCAAATGGGGGGGGGGGGGGGTTCACATATTTTTTGTGTTTTTTTTCTGAATACCAGCCCGGTCCAGTTGGGTGAGTTTGTTTGGTTTTCCCCAAAGCCGGGCTTGGTCAGGACCTGCTCAGGGACCCCGAGCCGGTCCCGTCGTTTAGCCTGGCATGTTTTGGGCTGTTTGTCTAAACAAATTAAAGGCGTAAGAGCTTTGAAAGATGATGGGGGTTTGCTTTTATGTCCTCCCCCAGGCTGCGGTAGCTCCAATTGGACTGGAAGAATGGGTAATGGGCTTAAAGCCTTCCGCATGTTCCCAGATGGAAGGCGCACTTTTACAGGACATCAAAGTCCTCCGTCATTTGCATATTAGTCACTGACGATGACCGGTTTTAACGGAGACGACCGCGAACAAATGGCCTCGGGTTATTGTGGAAGTACGGAAGACATTTTAACAAGCGCTTCCTTTTAATTTGTCCGTTTTTAATCGGTTGTTTTCATTATTTATTCGTTGCATTCTTGCGGTGGGACCCATTCCCACCACAAGTAACATTATCTGCGTTATTTGTCCATAGGCTCACAGATGACAGGGCCTTTGGTACTGGGTTCATAAACGGGTCTGAGTCGATTCTGCAGCAGACACTGAGGCAAGTTTTCCATTTAGTCCCAAACATCCACCCTGTGTCAGTGGATAGATAGATAGATAGATAGATAGATAGATAGATAGATAGATAGATAGATAGATAGATAGATAGATAGATAGATAGATAGATAGATAGATAGATAGATAGATAGATAGATAGATAGATAGATAGATAGATAGATAGATAGATAGATAGACAGAAATGCAATAAATAAAAAGCGATCGAGTAGATGCGATACATGAATGTAATTATTGTCGTTGCATTGACGTTAAAACGATGACCAGCGTCATCCTAACATATCTTCATAAAACACATCAAGTCTCTTAAAATCAGAATAATCATGTGACAGAATGCTTCTAGGACCCACAAAGAGTTTGTTCGAGGTGCTCTTTGGAAAAAGGGATTCATAAAGTAGATGACAAAGATTACAACGAGATTAATTTTGTCACAAAGAAGAATTGCTAATTCAATATAAGAAAACGACAAAAAATGAACATAATCTATTTGACATTTCATTGGACTGTCAACGACCAAAAAAAGCGTCTGAATGAGGGTAAATCCACTTCTGAACTGGAAAAAACAGATTAAACAGAGGTAAAGGGTACATCTACACCACCACTGCACAACTGTTCACTGTAGTGGGCGTCATATGACATGCATATTATCCATCATATGAAAAAGTTAAGCATATTTTACTTAAATAACGCTTCAAACACATGATTTAACTGCATATTTTACATTCTGCTGTTGTTCCTGAATACTAGTACAGTTACAGATGCAGGTTTCCCCCTAAAAGCTTCTACTAAATAGTTAAAAGTCTAGATATTTGGTATTTCATCTACTGTTATTGATAAAAAAGCATCTGAAGGAGGGAAATGGACTTTTTAAGTGGAAAAAAGTCTAGTGTCTGGAGAACCAAAGTGTAGTTTTAATACAAATTTGAGCAACCGTTCACAGGAGAGATACCATATGATGTCTGGATCTTTTCTCACAGGAAAATGATAAGTATATTTTGGTATTTTGATGCAAATATTGTATGTATTTCCACTTAAATTACATGTTAAACACCTGATTTATCTACATACACTGTAAAAAAAAAAAAAAAAAAAAAAAACGTAAAAAAACCAAGTAATATTCCAGCAGCTGGGGTGCCAAAAAAATACTGTTAAATAACAGAAAATAACCATCACATAAAAACATGGTAATTTTCCATAATTAAAATACAGTTTTTTGCCCTAACTTTACATGAGATTTTGCTTTTTTTTTTTTTTTTTTTTTTTTATATTTAATAAAGAATATTTACATGTAATAAAACAATCAAATTACGTAAATAAATAGTTTTCAGTGAGACTCAGTTGTCCAATCCACTGATAAAAACTGTATTTGGACAGTTTATCAGTGCTTATACATGTTATACATTCACAAAAATACATTTATTCAACATTTTTGTTGTGAAACCTCCTGTAATTACACAAGATATTTGTCAATTAACAAACAAGTCTGGTTAAACTGACAGAACTAATACTTCTTTTATTAATTGTCAGTAATTTTATCTTGTTTTATTATTATTTTTTTTACCGTATTAAACTTTAAATTAACAGTTTAATCTCATGAATAGAAAAGAAATATTTGTGAAATTATGATACATTTGCAAATGTATTTGAACTGTATTTTTCAGTGAAAAAAAGAAAACATTTTCTTTTAAAAAATGGAAATTTTCTGGTTATTCACAGTTACAGTTTTTTTTTTCATGTTCTTTTACATTTGTCATGTAAAATCACAGTCTGTTTTTGTCATTTCATTGATATTTCCCTGTATCTTAAAAATACAGGACAAATCTGTAAAATAAACAGTGAAAATTCTGTTAAATTCCAGATTTTTTTTACAGTGTACTTTCTGTCGTTGCTCTTCAGTTCTTCCTCCACTGCGACACATGGTTTATCAGTCACAGATGCACTTTTATTCCTAAAATGTTTCCACTAAATAGTTAAAAGTGTAGATATTTGGTGTTTCCTTGCACCAGCGCTGACACAAAAGGCTCCCAGTGGGGATCAAACGGGTTTGTAAGTGTAAAAAGACTAATGGCGACCACGTTGAAGCGGGCCTTGCATCCATTTCCCTGTTTCCAGGTTTGGACAAATGGGTGGGATGGGACCCAAACCTCTAATGTGTGTCAGCCGCTTCGCTTCCACAGCTGCATGTGTTTGTGTGTTTGTGACAGAACTGGACCCTCATTGGATCAGTATGTGTGGTGGCACGGGGATGTGGGTTCTGGTTCTGTAAAAGCCCAGGTTTTGAAGGGCTTAGGCTCTGGATTCTGGTTTGTCTGACTCAGTGGATGCTTGGGTTCCGGGGCCTGTTTTAGACTCATGATCAACAAAGCTTAGAAAAGTTTATGGTGTTTTTTCTTCTGCTCTCCAAACGCTGTGTTGTTTTATGTCTTTAAATAATTACTAAAGTGACTCTGACAAATGGTTTTGCCTTTTTTTAACCCAAATAACCCCAAAACATCCACCATTAACCAAAACCATCCACTGATTTAGATGTTTAATAGCTGTTTATCCATGAATTCTGTGAACATATTAAAATAATTGATGATTTACTTCAATTAGTCATAGGATAAAATGTATAAAAACTTGTAAAATGGTAATATATATATGTAAAATACTTGAAAAATAAGGAAAAAAATGAACCAAAAAACCTTGAAATATGGCAGAAAAGTGAATAAATCCTTCCAAAGTGAGAAAAAAATGAGCAAAATACTTGAAAAGTTAGCAGAGTTCATCATTTCATACCATCCAGAACCCTGTGTTTATTCTGTTAACCCTCAAAAACCAAAACCATCTACTGATCTGAACTGTTTAATACCTGTTGATCCACTAATCCTATCAATACATGGAAATAATTGGTGTAAAATACAGTTTTACTTCAGTTATTCATAGGATAAAATTTACAAAAACTTGTAAAATGAGAATAAAATAAGCAAAATACTTGAAAAATAATGAAAAAATTAACCTGGAAACCATGAAATATGGCATAAAAGTGAACAAATCCTTCCAAACTGAGAAAAACAACGAATTCTCCTATTTCAAGTATTTTACTCATTTTCTCTTCCCTTTAGAAGGATTTGTTCACTTTTATGCCACATTTCAAGGTATTTTTGTTCATTTTTTCCTTATTTTTCAAGTATTTTGCTCATTTTATTGTCATTTTACAAGTTTTTGTACATTTTATCCTATGAATAATTGCAGTAAAACTGCATTTCACTTCAGTTATTTCCTTGTATTGATCGGATTAGTGGATGAACATGTATTATACAGTTCAGATCAGTAGATGCTTTTGGTCGGTGGTGGATCTTTGAGTCTTTATTTTTCAGAGTAGATCTTATTTTCTCCAGAGCCAAAGCATTAAACCAAATGCCTTTTGTAGTTGTAGGTGGATCGGACTTTTTCCAGCGTAACAGTAGGTTCATTCTAACGTGGTGCGATGATTCGGAGCATCAGCGAGTTGAGCAAACAAGCGAACGCATCACGAAAAAACAAGTGTCTGGAATTGGCCCAAACACATGATGTCGCTGTAAATAGTAATGATTTGTCAGTAAAAGTCTAATTGAGCCGGTTCTATCCCTCTTCATTTCTTTTATTGGGCTTTTAAGCTGTTGGGGTTTCAACTGAAGCGTGCTTTTATGAGTTTGAGGCCTGACGCTCCCCTTACAGACACACCATGAGGTAAAGAGGTGGACTCACACTGAAGCAGGTCTGGCAGACTGGAGGCGCTGTTCCAACCTCTGCCAAAACACGGCAGTTCAACAGCTGCTCACAAAGACATCTGAACAGTTTCATCTTCATGTTTGGCTTTTATTTAGAAGATTCTGCACTGGACGCAGTCGGACAGAACAAACCAAAGGGAACACCAGTGTCCAAAATTAAAGTTTCAACTCTCATTTCTCAAATAGGCCCATTTTTTAGCTTAAGGACTACACTGTAAAAAAAAAAAAAAAAAATCTGTAATTTAACAGAATTTTCACTGTTTATTTTACAGATTTTTCCTGTATTTTTAAGATACAGGAAAATGTTGATGAAATGACAAAAACAGACTGTGATTTTACATGTCAAATGTAAAATAACATGAAAAAACTGTAACTGTGAATAACCAAAAATTTAAATTTTTTTAAAGAATTTGTTTCTTTTTCACAGAAAAATACAGTTAAAATACATTTGCAAATATACCATAATTTCACAAATATTTCTTTTCTATTCATGAGATTAAACTGTTAATTTAAAGTTTAACACTAAAAAAAATTAGTAAATAAACAAGATAAAATTACTGACAATTAACGGTAACAGAAGTATTTGTTCTGTCAGTTGAACCAGACTTGTTTGTTAATTGACAAATATCTTGTGTAATTACAGGAGGTTTCACAACAAAACTGTTGAATAAATGTATTTTTGTGAATGTAGAACATGTATAAGCACTGATAAACTGTCCAAATACAGTTTTTATCAGTGGATTGGACAACTGAGTCTCACTGAAAATTATTTCTATATATATTTATAGGTAATTGGATTGTTTTAATACATGAAAATATTCTTTATTAAACATTAAAAAGTCACAAAAAAAAAAAAGCAAAATCTCATGTAAAGTTAGGGCAAAAAACTATATTTTAATTATGGAAAATTACCGTATTTTTATGGGATGGTTATTTTCCGTTATTTAACAGTATTTTTTCGGCACCCCTGCTGCCGGAATAATACCGTTTTTTTAACTGTTTTTTTTTTTTTTACAGTGTATATTTTACAGAACTGTTTACAAAATGTTAGTATCACTTGTGGGAAAAACGATATGAAGATAAAATCAATATAAACTGAAACCTAAAAAGGACTAAACAAGTGGTTCCAGGCACAACAAGCCCCGCCCCTCACATGTATTGTCTTTTATTTTGGCATCGACCCAGCTGATGTCATCACGTCTGTGTGTGATGATGTCATCATATCAGTTGCTTCTGTATATGTGCCAAGTCTGGACTAAATTGAAACAAAATTGATGTTTTTTTATAGACGTGAAATTTCACCCATTATAAGTAAATGGGAGAAAAATAGTTTTAAACTAGAAGCACTCGGAGAGCGCAGACTCCGCCAAGGCTGATCAGTGGCCCCCCCCGTGGGCCCCCCCACCCCCGATCACCACCAAAATTTAATCATTTCTTCCTTATCCCATTTCCAAAAAACCCTGAAAATTTCATCCAAATCTGTCCATAACTTTTTGAGTTATGTTGCACACTAACGGACAGACAAACAAACAGACAGACAAACAAACAAACAAACAAACAAACAAACAAACAAACAAACAAACAAACCCTGGCAAAAACATAACCTCCTTGGCGGAGTTAAAAATTCATAAAAAGTTGGAACTCTGACCTATTTTCCCCAAAATATAATCACATCTATTCTGCATCACTGGCAATCTATAAACCAAGTTTGGTTTGAATTCAACTGATAGTTTTGCCTCTACAGACATTTGAAATTCCACCCATTGTGAGTAAATAGTAAAAAAATAAATAAAATAAAATAATTGAAAATTTAAAAATTAAAAATTCATAAAAAATGTTAACTTTGACCTACTTTTCCCAAAATATAATCTCATCTATTCTGGGTCACTGCCAATTTGTAAACAACATTTGGTATGAATTCAACTGATAGTTTTGCTGCTACAGACGTGGAATTTTGTCCATTCTAAGTAAATGGTTAAAAAAAAAAAAAAAAAAAAATATATATATATATATATATATATATATATATATTTTTTTTTTTTTTTTTTTTTTTTTTATTAATAAAAAATGTAAACTTTGACCTACTTTTCCCAAAATGTAATCACATCTCTTGTGGGTCCTGGCAATCTATGAGATCAATTTGGAATGAATTTAACCAATAGTTTTGCTGCTAACAAACATGTGAAACTTCCACCATTCTAAGTAAACACCTTTTCTAGACTTTTTTTTTGTTTTTCAAAAAATTTTTTTACCTGATTTTACTGTACATATATATAACATATATGATTTCAATGTCTTTTATTTATTTTTTATTATTCTTACTTTGTGTCTCATATGGTTTTCTCTCTCCCTCTCTTCTTCTCTCTCTCTGTGTGTCTCTCTCCTCTCTCTCTTTCTTTCTCTCCCTCTCACTCTCTCTCTCTCCCTCTGTCTCTGTCCCTCTCTTT